>NW_015626406.1:201387-266051 GCF_001515625.1 Sinocyclocheilus rhinocerous
TAGTGGCAAAGAATGAATTTGCATTTTCATTCAGACCAACGCGAAAAGACCAACAAGTGGGCAGGCAATATGCTAAAGTTTCATGTTGACGTCAACATGAGATGGCTTGGGACTCGTTTTAAAAACGACTCGTTTCAATGATTCAGAGTCAACTCATTCTTTTGAGAGACAATAACATTGTACACGGTGCACTTTCAGATTTAAAACTTTGCAGGATGTTTTCATTCACTTAGAGCTGTCTTACACATTGCCTGAAAGGTAATTTTCAAAAATCCATAATAGGGGCACTTTAATTTACTCACCCTCATGTCGTTCCAAACCTGTAAGACCTTCGTTCATCTTTGGAACACAAATTAAGATATTTTTGATTAAATCCAAGAGCTCTCTGACCCTCCCATAGACAGCAAGGGTACTACCACAATCAAGGCACAGAAACATAGTAAGGACACCATTCAAATAGTCCATGTGACATCAGTGGTTCAACTTTAATTTTACAAAGCTACGAAAATACTTTTTGTGTGCAAAGAAAGCAAAAATAACAAATTTATTTAACAATTCTTCTCCTCCGCATCACCCTGAAATCATTTTGGAGAGTACTACGACGCATGCGTCGACTTGAATAAAGTCGCTATTTTTGTTTTCTTTGTGCACAAAAAGTATTCTCGTAGCTTCATAAAATTATAGTTGAACCCATGATGTAGTGCTGGGCGGTATGACCAAAAATTCACGGTACATGACGGTATTTTTTTTCATGCATGACCGGGTGTTAACCATATTTTCTACTGATTGAGAGAGGAAATACTGCAGTATATTGACTTAGAATGCCCTATTTTACTGTCATGATGAGTGAATATTGTCAAAAAAAAACGCTAAATAGTGACTAAACACGACCCCTTTTAATACATGTTAACCAGGAGTCACTCTCATTTATAATCGCGGCATCGTCTGATAAAATCAACATGCATCTACACTAAAGAGCAGCTATGTGCTAAAGTCGCGCTTGTGTGTGTGTGTGAGACGCGGGAGCTGATGGCAGGGGGCGGTGGGTATTTGTGGCGGTCAATGTGGATATTGTGGATGAGCTCTTCGGTCATCACGTTCTATTAGTTCTACAGCTTCAGTTTCGGAACTTTCACGCTTAGTAACATACAGTTGTTCCCTCACCACAGTGCGGCAGTGAAAAGGGACCCCTTTCAAACAGTGTCGCATTCCGAACGTTGTTTAAGTGACATATACCGGTATTGCCCTAGTAAAAAATTACTATATTTAAAATACATTTATTTTAGCAGATGTTATGTGTTGCAGGTTATTTTTATTAAGTACATAAATATATAAATGTATTTGCAGTATACTTAGCAAGAAATACATTTATTTCAAATACAATTTTTCACTATGGCATACATGCTGATAGAGCCATTTTTATTCTCAGTTTTGTATAATGGTGAAGAAGATAGACAATAACTCATGCACGTGTTATATTTTTAGTTAATAGACTAAATGTTTATTTTTGAGACCTCATGAGACCTCATGAACTCATGACTGAATGATTAGAAAAATCCTGTTTCAAGCTTCTTCATTTCAGTGGCCTTGAAGTGTTGCTGTGGGTGCTATGCCGATTAAATTTATTTTTCACATGTGAACATATCAATGTCTTAGCAATGTAAAAAAAAAAAGAACAGAGCAAATAATTTTCTTCTGTATTTATGTGTATATGGCTATTGCTTAAACTTGAACCACCCCTTCTTTTCCCAGGCTCCTTTGCAAATGGTCATTTGAATGGTTCGGGACCTAAAGCTGGGCTGTTCGCTGGAAGCTGTAAGTCAGACCGGACACAGCATGCAGTTCAGAGCAAAGACTGCAGCCATGAGTACTCAAAAGAGGGGCCTGTCAAAAAGAGGTGAGTTTAATAAGACTTTTCTGTGTGAGATTTCCAGCACAGTGTATTGTGGCATTATAGCATGTCATTCAAAATTACCGCATGGGTAAAATGTCGTTTTATGGATGAATATATCTTAAATTGCTTAAATTAGGTGGGAAAATAACAGATCTATAACTGTAGTTGCCAAAAAGATACAGTATGAAGTTACTGTACATTCTAGGCTAGTCCATACTGTTCACCAGCAAAACATCAAATCATGGAAGTCTTGCTTTTTAAACCTGGTGGGGACATCCAAGCATCAAAACATAACATACTGTGCTGTTGGCCAATTAAAAATGACTTACATAGTCAGACTTTTTGCTGGTCCTTACTACATTTCTGTGCGTTGATTGTGGTAGTACCCTCGCTGACTATGGAGGGTCAGAGAGCTCTTGGATTTAATCAAAAATATCTTAATTTGTGTTGTGAAGATGAACAAAGGTCTTGCGAGGTTTGGAAAAACATGAGGGTGAATAGGCTAATTATTGACAGAATTTTCATTTTTACGTGAACTATTCTTTTAAAATAAAATGTATAGTTAATCATTTGATATTATTAATCAATTTAACTTATAAATGTAATATTATTTATTATTATTGTATATATTATTTCTTTATATTTATTATATATATTTATATATATTGAGACCTCATGAGACCTCATGAACTCATGACTGAATGATTAGAAAAATCCTGTTTCAAGCTTCTTCATTTCAGTGGCCTTGAAGTGTTGCTGTGGGTGCTATGCCGATTAAATTTATTTTTCACATGTGAACATATCAATGTCTTAGCAATGTAAAAAAAAAAAGAACAGAGCAAATAATTTTCTTCTGTATTTATGTGTATATGGCTATTGCTTAAACTTGAACCACCCCTTCTTTTCCCAGGCTCCTTTGCAAATGGTCATTTGAATGGTTCGGGACCTAAAGCTGGGCTGTTCGCTGGAAGCTGTAAGTCAGACCGGACACAGCATGCAGTTCAGAGCAAAGACTGCAGCCATGAGTACTCAAAAGAGGGGCCTGTCAAAAAGAGGTGAGTTTAATAAGACTTTTCTGTGTGAGATTTCCAGCACAGTGTATTGTGGCATTATAGCATGTCATTCAAAATTACCGCATGGGTAAAATGTCGTTTTATGGATGAATATATCTTAAATTGCTTAAATTAGGTGGGAAAATAACAGATCTATAACTGTAGTTGCCAAAAAGATACAGTATGAAGTTACTGTACATTCTAGGCTAGTCCATACTGTTCACCAGCAAAACATCAAATCATGGAAGTCTTGCTTTTTAAACCTGGTGGGGACATCCAAGCATCAAAACATAACATACTGTGCTGTTGGCCAATTAAAAATGACTTACATAGTCAGACTTTTTGCTGAGCTTTTGTATATCAGACCAAACTGCTTCCCTCTGCAGGTCTCCTATACGGTTAGTTAACATCTCTTTTCCTACCAAAGGATGTTTCTGTCTTTTTTCCTTATATGGATTCCAAAAATCTGGTTTGTGAACTAGTTTTTTAGCCTCATTAAAACAGGAGCCGTTAAATGAAAGAGACCAAAAAATTCTAACTTGATAAATCTGTCATCATTTATTCTCATTTTACTCAAAACCCACATGACTTTCTTTAGTGTAACATAAAAGGGAAGAGGAAAGGATTCATTGAAATTGCTTGGAAAAGTTTGACTAGTAAAAGCTTTCAAAATTGCTTGATGAATAAATGAAGGATGGAAAGATGCGTAAATAATGACAGAATTTTCATTTCTAGGAGAACTAATCCCTTCATTTCCCAAATTCTCTGTTTCTCATACCAGGCCAAGACTGCAGGCTCAGAGGAAGTTTGCTCAGTCTCATCCCTGTTCTCCCAATGCCACCCCGCTGAAAATGCTGGAGGCCATGCCCCCGAGCCCAGCCATGCTCAACCATCTCACAAGACGCAAACCCAAAACCGAAGACTTCCTTACCTTCCTCTGCCTAAGAGGTGGGTCTGCTCTCTGTCTGTCTTCATTTTCTCATTCTATCAACTCTTAAAATGTTTACAGGCTCCCTAAGTCTTCTCCTCTGGGCAGCACACATTCACCTCTCACATGGGAGTCACGGTTATTGCTACTGTCTTGTGTGTGCCGCTGTTATTTATTTTGTGTCTTGGCTGATCTCACACAGTGTAAGTTTTCAATTCAGCTTTCACCCTTCCAGTAAGCAAGTCAAAGGTGACAATGGCAAAGCAAAAGCTCCTGAAGATGAGGAATTTCTTCTTGTTCATTGGAGTTATACTATTCAAGGTTAATTAATTGGAAATTAAATTGAGATTCATCTCTATACATGCAGGTTTCTTTTGTTTGTTTGTTTGTTTGTTTGTTTTAAATATAAAATTCCATTGACTGGACAAGCATATTAGTGGTGTGTCGATCCAAACATCAGTTAAACAAACTGAATATTTCAAGTCAGCTTGATGTAGTTGGGTTGCATATGAATGTTGTAAATATTATGAGAGAGAGCATCACTGAATCTGTTTACATGCACAGCAGAACATTAATCAATGTGATAACTGACACAAAATAACACTTAACTAACTAAACTAAAATTACAACTATTAAAATGTTTGCATTAATTAAAATAAAGCTAAAATAAAATTTAAATGATCATATTTTAATTTTAAATTGAAAAAACTAAATGAAAATTAGAAATGATGCCTTGGCAACTAACTGAAGTAAAATAATTAAATAGAAGTACTAAAATGACTAAAATTAAAACTGAAATGAAAATGAATGAAAACTAACTAGAAATATAATAGCACATAAAAATTGCTTAAAACTAAAATGGAAATAAAACTGAAAATATAAAAATATAAATATAAAAGCTAATTCTAAATATTAATAAATACTATAATAGTATATAAATAGCTATAAAATAACACTGGTTTTGACATTAAAGCATAAACAGATGATGACATGTGCACATTCAATAAGTCACCAGAAATTTGAACAATTAAAACGTTTACTATTACCAGATAAAAGAATGCAGTTTAAGGTGTTTGCAATACCTTGGGGGGACAGAACACAAGTAATTAAGCATAATTGGTGTAAATTTGTGCATATAAAAACAGTGCTAACATCACCAGAGTCTGGATTGGTGACAGCTATACATTCTGCTGCAGTTCTTCATCATATTTTTCTTCTCCACTTTTCTGGCAGAACAAACATGGACGACACAAATTGAGTTAACTTTATACTTTCGCTTATTCTCTCTCCCTTCCCACTCACATTTCCCAGGCTACTTTGAAATGGAACTTTCTCCATCTCTCTTCTTTCTCACACACACGGCTGTGTAAAGACAGGGAACAGACTGACTGAATTTGCCATGGACTCTTGGCTGAGGGCAAAGTGGGTTAATGGATTTTCAAACATTAAGAATGTAAATGAGAACATATTTTCCCAGTCTCCATTCCTCCCCTTCATCATATCCAACCTCTTTTCATTATTGGGTTAGAGCTGAGAGCGAACGTAAATGTGAGCGTGGCATTGTGGATCAGTTTATGGATTTTTAAAATATAACCTGAGCTTGTAGTGTCACATAAGTCAAGGCTGATTTAATCGATGCCATAACTCGGGTGCACTGGCGGCTGGTGCTTCTCATGAGCAAGGATGTCACTTATCAGTGTAAAATCTTTCATTCATTCATTCATTCATTCATTGTCTGCTTCTAAAAGCTGCTTTTTAAACTTCTACTAAACAGTGAAATTACTTAATGAAAAATCATTCAAAACTGTCTTTGTATTGTTTATTTTACTAATGACTTTAACTAACTGCATCTCTGTCTCTAAACACTCAGTCATATATGACGGTCATATATTATATATATTTACACTACCATTCAAAAGTTTGGGGTCAATAAGATTTATTTTTTGAAATGCATTAATATTTTTACCTTGCAAGGAAATATTAAATTGATCAAAAGTGACTGTAGAGAGATTTACAATGTTACAAAAGGTTTCTATTTAAAATAAATGCTGTTCTTGTGAACTGTTTTCATCAAAAAATCCTGAAGAAAGTGTATCCTCTTTTCCACAAAAATATTTAAAAACAAAATCAGCATATTAGAATGATTTCTGATGGACCATGTGACACTGAAGACTGCAGTAAAAGCTGCTGAAAACTCAGCGTTATCATCACAGGAATAATTTAATTTTTACAATATTTTACAATAGAAAATAATTATTTTAATTAAATAGTAATAATATTTCACAAAATTACTGTTTTTACTGTAGTTTAATCAAATGCAGCTTTGGTGAGCATAAAAGATTTATTTCACAAACTTTAAAGGGGTCATATGATGCAATTTCATTTTTTCCTTTCTCTTTGGAAAACTTTTGAATGGTAGTAATAAATTCATCTACATTATATTACTACTGTTATACTACTTTATATATTATACTCCTAATTTGGGTGCCAGCATCGTTCAATATTCAATATTCAATATCGCATTTTATTTAGTTGTGCCATTTTAACCTGTTTCTCTCTCTCTTTTTTCTCCTTCTCTTTCTCTCTTACTCTCATTCTCCATCAGCCCATAAGGGACAGATGTAAAAACAGATTCAGATTCATGCACAAAAATTCTCAAAGGCATGATTCCCTTCGAGGAAGAATTGAAATGAGAGGACGTCATGAGATGATGTTCCGACTCTTTCCAAAAAGAATAGGATACTTAGACAAATGCAGACCTCTTTCCTGCAGATAGCGAAATATGCATATCATGTTAATGAATGAAAGTGAGAGTTGAATACTTTATCACAGCAAATGATCGGCTGTATTACTGCAGAGTAGTAATTGGGAGATGAAAATCATGTTCATTAATATTCGCTCTGAAATGGCTCTTCAAAACCTCTGGCTTTATCAGAGAGGAATCGAAGAATCATTCAGTCGCCTCTTGAGATGTGAACAATAGCCAATAGCTCAAAGCCCCCAGGAGCCCTTATTAAAGCCCTTGATGATAGAGGACTGGCCTAAAGAGCCTTGCTCCGTAATCTAGGGGGCCCAGAGATCCTTTCATTCAACATTCAGCTGGGCTCTCAGTTCACCTGGAAATTATACATAGTCGTTTCACATAGTTCATTTCTATTGACCTCAAATAATGGCAGATATGACCAGGTTGCGATATAAATTTAACACTCTATTGGTTATTGTGGTTGGAGAAGTGGATTGATTCAAAAGCAGTCGGGCCACTTCTCCTCTCTATTTCTCTCTCAGCAGTCTGTCCTGTTCCCCACCCCCTCCTCAGGCGCACGTATACACTCTCTCACGCATGCACACACAATCACATGCTACAGCACATGTGAGCACCACGGACCCAGTGACTCTGGTGCAGATAAATGGCTATTGAGGGAATGTGGAATAAAGCTTGTGAACAGGCTCTCCATTGTGAGCACTGAACCCTTCAGTGAGGATCAGTAGCACATGAGATGAGCGCTGGACTGGACCACTCTGCCGTCCCATTTAACAGCTCTCTCTCTCACAGTGCTGGGACGGTGAAGTTAAACAGGATATGGAGCTTTGCACAGTATGCAAATGCTCAACAAGAGTTTTAGGAAGTTATCTTCTTATTGTTGTGCTCCAAGAGAGAATGCCTATGCAAAACACAGAACACAGAAACTTCTTAAATCTGATTGATTAATGATTTTTTTTATTTGCTCACCATTTTGTTTCAAACCTTTGACTTTTTTTCTGCAGAACGCAAAATATATTTTGATTAATTTTTCTCCTATACAATGAATGTCAGTGGGGTCCAGTGTTGTTTTGTAAAATAGAAACTGAAATCAATTATTTTAAATTGTTTTATTTAAGTGTACACTGCCATTTAACGATTCAGTGTCTGTAGGCTATTTTCGTTTTTTTTTTTTAATAAGATGTGCTAACTAATAGGGGTGGGGGAAAAATTGATTCACATATGAATCGCGATTCAGTCTTCTAGCAATTCGCATCGATTCACAAATTTCAAAAATCGATTTTCTAGTTAATATAATAATAAACATAACATGATGTTGTAGGAACAAAAAAGGCGGAACTCAACTGCGAGAGCGGTGTAATTTCAATGCCCCGCTTATTAATAGCGCCTCCCTGATGCCCGCAATTTATATACAGTATAATTACCCAACAATATAATTGCGAGAGAAAGCATTGAAATATATTTTCCTCCCATCTCGTATTTATTCCCTTTAGGAGTTCCGTAGTACACGTAATTTCCTTTCCAAACACGGTATTCGGATTCGGGCACATCCCGAATGGGGTAGTGTAAAATATTTTTGGCTTAATAGTTAATGGGAAACACTGATTTCTTAAGTCAGGATTACCCATATATAGACTGGTGTGTTTTTGCTTTTGAAGTCCAGTATGCACAAATTTTTTTTTATGAAAAATCATGAATCGTGATTAAAAAAAAAAAAAAAACGTGAATCGATTATTAATCAAATCGTGACCCCAAGAATCGATAAAAATTGAATCGTGAGGTACCGAAATATTCCCACCGCTACTAAAGCTGTATTTATTTGATTAAAAATACAGTAATTTTCTAAGTATTGAGATTTAAAAAAATATGTTTTCTATTTTAATACATTTTAAAGTTTTTAAAAAAATTTTTTTAATTATTTTAATATGTTCCTTGAGGTTTACTTATAATGTTAATAAAGTTTTTGCACCAAAAAAAACAAATAAATATGTGAAAAAATTATTATTTTCAACCCTCATTCTGACCCTCTGTCTAAAACTACTTGTTTTAAGAGGGGATCCTTTAAGGCTTGTCAGTAATCGGCCATTATTAGGATTGGCTAATGTCATTGCATAGGAAACGGTATCAACGGTATGGTATCTGTACAAAGACGCGAACGAGCTGTTTGAACCAAACGCTCAAAGCGAACGTTCTTTCACTCCATTTGTCCTATTGACGACAGACTCGGGTGCACTGACTGTGTCAGAAAGAGAACGCACATCTGTATACTGTATCCAGTGTAGACAAGCAAGTGGCAGTGATTGTAATTTCTTTTTTCTTTTGACACGACGCGACACTTGCATTCAGCGTAATCAAGAATCAGCCGTTAAGCGACTGAACACCAGTGAACGTCAGATGAGATGTCAGGGCATATGTCAGTAAAAATGAATTTTCCTGTCCGGTCAGCCGTTATACTGTGCACATGCTCTTCAATTGCATGCACAAATATTGTGGTGCGCGCTGTAGCCTGTGTCATTTCGTATTAAAGCGCGAATGAAACTACGAGCATGAGTGTCAGATCCGTGTCACCTTCAGCAGCTGCAGCTCTTAAAGTAATAGCAGCCAAATAACCCAGCTGCTATGATGTCTGTTAATTAAAGAACAAAAGAAAAGAGAGGAAATCAATAACCTTTGTAGCTTTAAAGATTCATCTATATTTAATTTAGAATTTAGTGTTTGATAACTTTATTCAATTTCTGTATATTTCCTACTTGCTGAAGGGCACAGAATATGATTATATGATTCATAATGGGTTTATGTGAAGATTGTTTTAAGTTCACTTAAATTAGAAGTTATTTTTTAAAAAGTCTAATAAATGTTGATAGTTCTCAATTATACTGTAATGTTGAGTGGCTATAGTCAGTGGTTAAATATTAAATATTAGGAAAAAAGAACAATTTCCTAGAAACATCAGTAGTATTGGTATCAGTGATACTCACCTTCAGTCATAAAAAAGATGCCATTAAACAAATAATAAAATTATAATGCCTTTATGTTGTTTCTACATTCATTTGAAGATTGAATGTGAAATTATTGCAATATAAAATGATATTTAAAAACTTTAATGTTAGGGGGTAAATCGAGATCGAATCAAAATTAATTTCAGGAAAAATGTGTGATTATAAATGTTTATATTGACCTCATACATGTAGAGTATGAATGGTGGTTTAGGACAAAAAAAAACATTATTTTTTTCAAAATATCTTCTTTTATGTTCCACAGACGTCATAAAGGGTTGGAACAACATAAGTAAATGATGACAGAATTTATATTTTTGGTGAACTATCTCTTCAAGGGTAATCAGGTTTCTTACAAAGCAAGATATGTGAAGACTTAATCTGTGTTCATCTCAGCTGGTAGTCATTACTTCTGTTCTGTTCTCTATTTCTAACTCGTACTGTGTGTCTCTCTGTCTGATACTCCCTCATTTTGTCTTTACCCTCTCTCTCATTGGTTCAGGCTCTCCTGCGTTGCCCAGCAACATGGCATACTTTGGTAGTGCTAAAGATGATGAAGATGTAGATGAGGAAGAGGAAGAGGAAGAAGACAGTGTTAGCAATGCCCCTGCTTCCTGCCAGTCCACTCCACGCAAGAGCAAAGGACCCAACAAATGCATCGCCAATGGTCATGGTACTTACACTCCTCAAACACACTGAATAACCACAAACACACACACTTATTCTCATAAACTTTATCTTGCTTTGTGTTTTATAATCTTTTTTACTTAAAATAGCGATTTACAATCCATTTGACTGTGTAGTATGTGTAGTGTTCAGTGTATTATTGCACTGCCGGTAGCAGACAGGCTGGACATTTGGTTCCATTTAAGGACCCCAGTGAGGTGTGTTACAGTCCTGCCTCTTTCCACACCATACAGTTAATGAGCTGTGACTATATACAGCCCTCACTGTCAGACTGACATTTGCTCTATACCATCCATATAACACAAGGTATTTAATATCTCATATAGTATGCACACATGCAATATAATATAATATAATACAATACAATATAATATTCGAAGTTTTAAAGTCAATAAGATTTATTAAAAGAAGTTAATACTTTAAGCAAGGACATATTAAATTGATCAAAACTGACATTTATACATTTTATACAAGACATTTATAATATTACAAAAGATTTACATTTCAAATAATTGCTTTTCTTTTGAACTTTCCTTTCATCTAAGTGTCCTGAAAAAGTGTATTACAGTTTCTACAAAAATATTAACAGCACAACTGTTTTCAACATTGATAATAAAAAGAAATGTTTCTTGATCATCAGCATATTAAATCAGTATATTAGAGTGATGTATGAAGGATCATGTAACTGAAGACTGGAGTAATTGCAGCTGAAAATTCAGTTTTGCAATTACATGAATAAATTACGTTAAATTATATTAAAATAACCTATTTTAATTTGTAATAATATTTCACCGTTTTTACTGGATTTTTTATCAATAAAATGCAGCATAAATAAATACATAAATAAATAAAACAATTTAAAATATAAATTGTTTCACATATGCTATATATTACATATTTTCATGACTATTTATGCTATATTTAGGCATACTGATTGAATTATTTTTACATTAATTTTCATATCTCTTCTTATTATTAATGATTTCACTGGTCACTGAGCGTGTTTCCTCTTTCTCTTTAGATTTCCGACATATTTATAGCTAACAGATCAAAACAGGCCAAGCTAAATTTAGCCATATAATAAAGTGATGAACGTCTTTTGAGTGCTCTCCCCATTTCTTTCAGTCTCTGGGTTTGTAACCGGACCCTAATGCCCACTCAGCAAAATCTGCAGTGTAATCTGACACCTCAGTAACCCAATACTGCTCCACATACTCAACACATGTCTGAGGGGCTTCGGACAAACTACAACCATACACCCGTCACCTCGCTGGGGTTTCGAGGTCAGATTGGACCTCGAGGATAAAACACAGTGTTTGTGTCTAAAACTGGGAACAGCTTTCAGGGTTTTTAAATTTAGATCATTCCTCTCAAATGCGCCCCATGCTTATGAGATCCTTGAACACTGACCAAGATTTTTCAGTGGAATTCTGCTGCTCTAAATTCAGCCTCTGCGCAGTGTGTTGTGTCTGTATGTGGGATATCGTGCTGAAAGGACACTCTGTGTGCTACCTAATGAAAATAGGAGTCATGTTGAGCATCCATACTTTATCTTTATAATGAAACCAGAGCCACTTCTCCTTACATACTGTACAAGACCACAGGCTAAATATGACACTTTTATGTGCGCCATTGGCTAAGCTCCAAACTGTTTGAATGATAAGTTGGTCCCTCTAGAAGCTTTCATTTACAAAAGTGACCCAAAGAGCCTTTCAATACTTGTTTAGTGTTTTACTGCTAACATTGGACTCTCTGTTCAGTTTACCATCTGTTTAGTTAATGGAAGCTCAAAACTTTGAAAACTTTGCTTCTTTTGTCCAAGTGCAATGTGGGTGGCTCTCAGGAAGAATGAAAATCTGTTATAGTAGATTGTCATGCAATATTAAGTTGTTCTTACAGTCGAAAAGCAGGAGATTAGTCTTTAACACAGCTAAAGTGAGCACTTTTAGTGGCATTCAGTCATTCGTGTTACTGGGTTTCGGTGATTTATTGATGTTAGATTGAGAGCTGTAAGCAGCTTTGCTGTTACAATATTTGAGCTTTAAAATCCCATAAATTCTAGTGTGCTAGACAAGGCCTCTATGCAGACTCTGTTAGCTGCTTGGCAGTCTTCTTTTATAAGAGCAATTTACAAGTCAAGTGCACAGAAAATGGAAAGCAGAGCAGTCAGGTACAGCAGGACTATTCAGCAGAAAGACTCAAACTTGGGTCTTTTTCCACTACAGTATTAAATCATCTGGTTTAGGTCACCTAGGAGGGAAACCATCTGGTTAAGTCAGTCAATTCAATGCCTATAACTAGAGGTGGACAGTAACGAAGTACATTTACTTGAGTACTGTACTTAAGTACATATAACCATCAGTAATTGTGCACCCATAGTGGATCCTAATATAGACAAAAAAGCATCTAAATAAATATATTTTCTTTTACTTTTAGATATTAATATACCTATATACACTAACAAAATGTGCTAAAAGACTTCTTAATATTACATCTGTTGTATGCTCTCTCCTTTACCAGTATTTAATGGACAGACACGAGCTGCTGAGGAACACAAGAGCAGTTTAAGGGCCAGAGGGAAAGACGGGGTCCATGGGAAGGAGAAGAATTCTGTAGCATCAGCTAGGACCTCCACTACACACAATCTGCGACCCAACAGGGCTGTACGAGAACAAAAACAACAGGTATGGCTGGATTTATGTTTTGTTTAGTGTTGTGCTGCATTGCTTTTTGTTTTGCATAGCGTTGCTTTCTGTTTTGATTTGTGCTGCATTGCTTTTTGTTTTATGTTGCGTTTCTTTCGGTTTTGTTTTGTGCTGCATTGCCTTTTGTTTTGTGTTGCGTTGCTTTCTGTTTTGTTTTGCGCTGTATTTTGTTTTGTGTTTTGCGTTGCTTTCTGTTTTGTTTTGTTTTTTGTACAGAATTGTTTTCTCATGATCCAAACTTAATTTTCTTGTGATCTCAAAATAAAGTTTTCTCCTAATCTTGAATTAATTTTTGCATGAGAAAAATAAGTATTGCTCATCATTTCTCGGGTCAACTGCAAACCATTTAATCAGCATCTGTCAAACATCAATCGAAAATTGACCACATGTTCAGAAATTGAGATCACTATAGTATTATTTTACAACAATAAAGTTGTAGCTGCCTTCCTAAGTGCATGACACTGATGTGGAAGTGGTCTGTCACTGACAGACATATACTGTAGCTATTTGAGCTTAAGTGAGTCCCTGATGAACGGGAAATTGGATTTGCTCATCTATGATGCAGCAGGATATACATTATATTTCCTTTAGAAATGGCTTTTGTTACCTCCAGACTGAGAAATACAAGAGAAAATCATTTTCAAGTTGAAATTTTGAGAAAATGAGTTTTGCTATGTCAAGATCACAAGAAAATAAAGTTGTGGAAAGCTGTGAGAAAAAAAGCATTGTCTCTTAGGGATTCACAGATGTATAAATGTTGAAGATAAAATGAATTTCAGAAAGATTCTGATTTTATGGAGGTTTTTGAATTATTTATAACCTAAAATCCTACTTCTTAGTAAGAACTGCTAAGCCAGTTTACAGTAGCATATTTCATAATCTAGACTCTATTATTACAGTGAGATTTATTTTTATATGCTGGTATTTGTTGCTGTTATACACCACAATATACGCTTAGCTGCTCTCAGAGTGACCTTTACTATAACTGAATGATGAATAATTGAAAAGCAAAAAAAAATTCCGCTTTGCTTTCAAGAAATACTGTGTGCCATCTTTACACGCAGCATTAGCTATTAGAACATTATATTCCAGTGCACACAGTGTCATTTGCCTCCATATTACTGTCTGCTAATTCAGTCAGTACAGAACAGTGGGATAATAGAGACTATGTAGGACCCATTTGTGAGTGTTCATCAAAATTTCCTCCCCTTCTGCCAGAACGTCCTATGGGCTCAGAGCAGCATACGGTTAGCTTTACCCTATCCCTACTATCCTGCAGCAGGCCTATAGCAACACATGATGTCATCTCCTCCACCCAACCCCCCCCCATCTCCACACACAGTCAAATCCAGTGGAGTGTGCAAGTACCACATACTCGGGACTGTGTCCAATTTTTGTAAACATGAACTGTGTCTGCATGTGGTGGACCATTTGTATATCTGTTGTGGTTTCTGTCAAGAACTTTGGTTTTGCAGACAAATTAATCGTCTCCCATCCCCCATCGCATGCAGATGGAACAATCATACTACATGGCTCAGGTCACGTGCGTGAGCTCCCTAAAGAATGAAAGAACAGCTCCACTGAGCCCCCTAGTGGAAGAATATGGTCATTCTGAGGGAATAATTGGAGGTTGCTGTTATGCATTACATTTGAAGAAGTTATGTTTGCTTCTTCTTGACAACAACACTCTCAGCCCTTGCCTTTAAATCACATGTCATCAGTAAAAAGAGAGCAAACACCAAACTTATGTTGTAGCACTGCAGAACCACAGTGGGTACTGCAGCTCAGACAGGATCATAGTTTTGAATTTCCAAGGAATGCATGGACTGATAAAATTGATTGAATTTGATTTAAGTTGCTTTGGATAAGTGTCAAATGCATAAAATTAGGGCCAATGACATGTTTTTTTTAGTTTTTAACATATATAAAAAAAAAATCAATTTATACTTATACTTGAATACACCTCCTCCGTCATGAGAATGTTTTTAATTTCTTTTTCTTTTGGTTTTAATTTAATTTGGTATATTTTAATTAATAAATAGGAGAAAAGCATTATTACAGATATTTTTGTAAAGAAAAAATTGTAAGTAGTTTTCCATACTCTTCTATTATTTTTAATTAAATTATTAATATTAAAATAATTCTTAAAAGAATTTAAGATCATAATAAATACTTTATTAAAACTGCTTCACTGTTTTTGTTATTGTGAGTTTATTATTATTAACATTTTTATTAATATTAAAAAAAAACATTTGTCTGCAAAATCAAGCTCATGCGGTGCAGTCAACGTCCAGAAACATAAAAAAAAAAACATAAAACAGGAAATTATGTCATAGAGTAGACCCTTGAAGACTATATTTCAAGGACACTAAGTCTCTTAAAATATCAGATAAATTGGCAAATTTAGTTCAGGTTGTAAAATCTGGTGAGCTTCTCCAAAAAGTGTGTGATGTTTATGAATTATTAACTGATTCAAATGTATAAAAATAATTATTAAAAACTGAAGAGTCAATAAACCTTTCTCGAAAATGGTATAAAGTTTTTTTTTTAAATGAAACCAACATGAATGCAAAGAATACCTTGTCACACGTTTTAAACTAGATAAAATAAAATAACATGTCACACAGCGGCTTGTATGTTGTATTTACTGTATATTCAGTTTTCTAGAGTGTAAATAAATGAAATAACACAAGTCATTTCTGTCATCCCTCAGCCCTCCAAAATGAACAGAACATCAGGAGCATCCGCTGTCAGTTCTAGGAAGACGAGAGAACTCCGTAGTCCCCCGACCAAAGCTGTGAAATACCCCAAGGGCCACGTGACTTACACCAAAGCCAGACTGCTCAAAGAGGCCAAGCTCAGCCTGAGCACACACACACGCCACACCCACACACACCCTCAGCACTCCAACTCAGGAAAAGCCCAAACCAGCCACGCCAAGATGCAAAAACAGGTGCTATCACCAGCAACCGCTGGGAGGCTGTGTGGGATGGACACTTTCCCACCCAGACGAAATGGACTGAGACAGTCAAAGAGGCAGTTGGAGTTAGCCGGGGATAGTCTGACCGGAGCAGAGGTCGAGGTTAAGAGGGTCAAAGTGCAAGTGGTTCCCTTGGAGACGCGGAGTAGGAAAGCAGCTCAGGAGACGCCGGTGAGATCGCAAATGGCAGGATCACAACGGCCCAAACGGGCCTCGGCGGGGAAGCTCATGTTCACTAAACAGATGCACTGTAAAGCCACCGCTCTGGCCAAGAACAGTCCCACTACCTCAACACGAGACATTTTGAAGCCAGCCAACTCCCCCAAAACATCAGAGACCCCCAAAACAAGCAATTCTCTAAAACAAGGCAATCCTTCTAATACGACTGAGCCCATCAACCAAGCTGAGCCTAAAGAGCGAGGCCGGCGCAGCGCGGAGGTCACGGAGGTTCCCGTTTTCTGTCCCAGCACACGCGACTTCCACGACCTGTTGACTTACATGGAGTTTGTGCGGGGGCAAGCGGAGGCGTATGGGTTGTACAGGGTTGTTCCCCCGGCGGATTGGCGTCCTGAGTGTAAGCTTAAAGAGGAGATGCGCTTCGTCTCGTACGTGCAGCATGTGCACAAGCTGGGCAGACGCTGGGGCCCAAATGTACAGCAACTGGCCTGCATCAGGAGACACCTGCGGACACAAGGCATTAATATGGAAGAGCCTCCACTTATAGGTAAGAAGTGCTGGACAGGAAAACAATGTTTTGTGGGCATAATTGACAATCAGAGACAGTGCTGGGGATGAACTAAAATTAGCAATGCTACTAACCTAGCTACTTTTTTTACGATTAATTTTTTGGCATTTTTGCCTTTATTTTGATAGGACAGTTGGTTGACAGGAAGCGAAGTGGTAGAGAGGGGGGGGGATCGGGAAAGGTCCACGAGCTGGGATTCGAACTTGGGACACCCAAAGTGCAACGGCATTATATGTCGGCGCACTGGCCACAAGGCTATTGGTGCTGATAACTTAGCTAATTTTTTTAGTGGTGTGACAGAAGCTTAGATTTTAAAATTTGTGTTGTTTGTCATTTGTAGCATGGTTAAGTCTGATTCATTTACATTACATTTACATTTAGTCATTTAGCTGACGCTTTTATCCAAAGAACACAAATTTTATCCAAATGAGGACAATGGAAGCAATCAGAATCAACAAAAGAGCAATGATAGGCAAGTGCTATAACAAGTCTCAGTTAGCGTAATGCAGCACACGTAGCAAGTTATTTTTTTTATTCATTATAGTGAATCTGTTCGTCTTTATCAGATGTAGCATATGATAGTATGATTCATTCCTGTAAATCAGTTTGTCATAAGTGTTCCTCTCTCTCTTTTGCTGCATTTGATAGTATGATTCATTCCAGTGAATCACTTTGTCATAAACAGTCCTCTCTCTCTTTCTCACACGTTGCATTTGAAAATATGATTGTGTTAAATGCTCCTCTCACACATGTGAAGACTCCTCTCTCTCATATGTAGCATGGAAAAGTCTGGTTCATTGTGGTGAATCGGTTCATCCTTAATGGTCCTCGCTATAAGATGTAGAATTTTAAAGTAAGATTCATGCTAGTAAATCAGTTTGGCATAAACTCTCCTCTCTCTTTCATATGTAGCATTGGAATATCTGATTCATTCCATTCAAATCAGTTCATTTGGATGAATAATTTTATAACAAAATATTTAATGAATTGCTCCTGTTCAAAAATGTAAAAAGTAAAAAAATTTGGTTGTTTTAATTTTTTTTTACTTGTATTTTGTAGTTAAATGTTGTGACCCAAACTGAGATGTTTATTCATTCCAAAACTCTTTTTTTTTTCAGAAAAATATTGTTTAAATATAATATCATTACGTTTAACTTGAATTAAAAAATGTTTTATATATATACAGTGGGTACGGAAAGTATTCAGACCCCCTTAAATTTTTCACTCTTTGTTATATTGCAGCCATTTGCTAAAATCATTTAAGTTATTTTTTTTTCCTCATTAATGTACACACAGCACCCCATATTGACAGAAAAACAAACAATTGTTGACATCTTTGCAGATTTATTAAAAAAGAAAAACTGAAAAATGCTCAGTATTTAGTAGAAGCACCCATTTGATCTAATACAGCCATGAGTCTTTGGGAAAGATGCAACAAGTTTTTCACACATGGATTTGGGGATCCTCTGCCATTCCTCCTTGCAGATCCTCTCCAGTTCTATCAGGTTGGATGTTAAGGGGGTCTGAATACTTTCCGTACCCACTGTATATATATATATATATATATATTAATGTAAATTTTTAAATTAAATGTAAAATATTTGCTGCCTTATAAAACTACAATGCAGTTAGACTTTTTGTTACTACCTTGACTGCAGAAGCAGAAGCTATTCCTAATATAATTATATTCATACCCATTCCATCAAATTCTCTGTTAAATCCAGGCTATGTTGTCTTTAGTTGAAGTAAATTATATTAATGTGTTAGCTCAGACAATAGTTGGTGTGTTTTTGTATTAATATTTAGATAAGTATTATATCTTCACTTGTAATCTACCAGCTATATTTGAAGTGCATATCTATTGGTCATTCTGTCACTGACCTGTTCAGTTTGGACAGATTAGCGAGCTCATGCTAGCAAAGGCAGCTTCCTTTGACGAGATTACTCAGTGCGTCTAGAGCCAAGACAGATAGACGGCTCAGTCTGGTCTCTTGTTGACTGAATGAGGAAAATCATCTAGGCGACGCCAGACAGAGCTGCTGCCTTCTTGCCAACCTCAAATCCTTCTTTAGTTTCAATGTGCCACTCAAACAGTGACATGGCTGGCACTAATGCGAGCCGTTTGAAAGCTGTGACTAATGGCGTATGTGCGCACACATTTAGAGATAAAAGTGAAGCGAAATTAAAGAAGCAGCCATTTGCAAACAGCCAGCATGGTAATTCATTTGTGTCCTTTTTGCTTCCTTTTAGGGGGCTGTGAGCTGGACCTGGCCAGATTCTTCCGGATCCTCAATGAAATGGGGGGAATGCAGCAGGTCACAGACCTGAAGACGTGGGGCCGTCTCGCCGATCTGCTGGGCATCCCGCGCTCGGCTCAAGATCGGCTGGCCAAGCTCCAGGAGGCGTACTGCCAGTACCTGCTCTCCTACGACTCTCTGTCCCCAGCCCAGAGGGCCCAGCTGGAGAAGGAAGTGCTGGCGGAGAAAGAGGCCCTGGAGAGAAGAAGTGGGCTCCTAGAGGGCCAGGGAGACATATCCCAGCATGCCGCTCTGCTGCTTCCACGCTGCGAGCCCAAAAATGGGCTGGTGAACGGAGCGTTGCACCGCAGCAGAGCACGTGAGCACCTCAGAGAGCTGGACCCCACGGCGAAGACCACCCGGCCGAGAAGACTAGAGAAGAGAGGGGAGGATGAAGGGGTGATAAATGAACATTACAAGTGCATACACAGGGTATATTTGCTTTACTTTTTGGATACATAATATATATATATTTATCCCTGAAATTGACAAACCCCGCCCCCGGGAACATGCAACAAAGGGGGCGAGGCCATGTTGTGCTGCTTTAGAGGAGAGGAAGAGTTGTTGCCATGCTGTCAAAACTAGGGGTGCATGAAAAATCTATTCATATATGAATCGCGATTCTGTCTTCTAACGATTCTCGCATTGCCCTGCTCTTCATCTCTCTCACTCTCTCTCATTCAGATCATCAGCTCGTCAGCTCCATCAATGAACTGTGTTCCAATTATACACTTTATGAGTATAGACAGATATTTTTCACATAGCTACGAGAAGCGTTAAACATGGATGCACACGCGGTTGCCGTGTAGCGAGCAATACTTGCTGGCAAACACTTCTTACCGTTACAAAAATGCTACAACGCAGTCATGTATTCTGCTGTATTAAAGCTTTAATCAGGATAAAACCGTATATTAGAAGCTAACATAAGCAGTAGCATTTAAAAATAACAGCGTATCTAAAAGTATAAGACAACAACAAACAAAACATACCATTCTGAAACGTCCTGTAAGAGCCGTGCTTGCACAGGTTCTGCGCGATCCTCTTCACTAAGATTCTCTGGGTCTCAATCGGGCTCAAATTGATAAGCAATATTGACGACGCCATTGTTTACAATACAACCGGAGCACATGCACTGAGGTGAGGGGCGTGACGTTTAGACATGTACTAGGCGGATTAGCGAATCACAACACACTAGGCCAGCTAACCAATCTGAGCCCATTGCATATTTCTGAGTGTGGGGCTTCATAAAACCAAGAAATCATCAGAGCGTTCATAGGAAAAGGGACAGTGCGGTGTAGAATAAATAATGTGCTTTTATAAAAACTAAGCATTAACCCCATAAACACAATCAAGCCTAGAAAAAAAGCAGTCAGCCACCCCTTTAAGCATCAGTCTTTGGTGTGGACGCTCATTGTTTGTCTGTCTTTCCCAGGGAAAGTCGTTCTCGCTGACGACATTCTACAGGGCAGCCAGGAACACTATGAACACGTGCTTCAGCAAAGAGCCAGACACTGCTGAAGTTGAGGTACATCTTCATGTTGACAAGCTGTTTTCATCATGTTTTCTTTGATGTGCAGGAATAAGAGATGTTGTTTTTAGTCATGTTCACTGTCATGTCTTTTAACTGTTGCTGCAGAGGGAGTACTGGAGACTGGTTGAGGAAAAGGAATGCCATGTTGCTGTGCACTGTGGGAGGGTTGACACAAAGACTCATGGGAGTGGATTTCCTGTGGGAAAGTCTGAGCCATTTTCAAAGTTAGGGTTTTAAAAAACATTTTATATTAAAGGGATAGTTTACCCAAAAGTGAACATTTTGATACTGCCATCATTTACTCACCCTCCATTTGTTCCAAACCTGTATGGGTTTCTTTATTCTGCAAAACACAAAAGAAAATATTTTGAAGAATGTTGGTAACCAAACAGCTGACGGTAACCATTGACTTCCATAGTATTTTTCCGTTCTCATAGAGGAAACTCATAGAGGTTTGGAATGACTTGATGGTGAGTAAATGATGGCAGAATTTTCATTTTTGGGTGAACTATCCTTTAAGTTTGTAAATGTTAACATTATTTAATGCACCAATTACTAACAATTTATTAAATGTTTACATTTTATTTTATATAAATATTATATTTCATAGAAATATATTATATATATTTATATATCAGTTAGTTCATAATATATTAACCAATGTCATCTGTAAAAACTGATGCTATAAAGCCATATTAAGTGAATTTAGGCATTACAATGTACAGTATGAAAAATGATTATTTACTTTTGCGTGAGCGTGAAAGATTTCCGCACACAGATTTCGCAACGGTTCAAGTTGGTCACGCAGATTCATCATGCTGACCAACAAGAAGCTGCTTGCATTGATACTCCTGTGTGAGCTGTTTCGTACATCACTACACTGTTGACAACAGACAATGGACCTTTTTCGCCTCTGGAATTTTAAGATTTTGTCATAAGAAAGAAGTGTTTTTAAATATGAACTTTAAAATCTTAGTTGAAAAACATAGGAAATGAGCAGGCACGATTAAAAATCCAATATTGGCTGATATATTGCAAAACCCTCGTAAAAGGTATATGTGTAAATTAACCTTATTATAGATATTTATAAATTCTGTTATAATACCAATGATAGTGCTTTAACAGTATATACAACCTTATTGTAAAGTGTTACCTGTAGAAGATAAACAAAATGCGCATAAAATATTGACAGACTCTGCAAACTCTAATTGGCTTGTCTTGTTCCCAAGGCATGGATGGAATCTTACCCTCCTTCCCAATAACTCAGGATCCATCTTACGTCATCTTGGTGCTGTGCCAGGTAATGTTTTCCGAAAACTGAAAAACTTTCATGCATACAATAAAACATCTTGATAATTGAGAGTTCAATTATATTCCCATACTAGATCATTTAGAATGATGTGTGTATTTAATCTGCCTGCGAAGCTGTTGAATCTGTGCAGCAGTAAGTGTTCAGTACATCTGTTTGTGTTTGCATGAAGGAGTGACCATCCCCTGGCTGAATATAGGCATGGTCTTTTCTACCTCATGCTGGTGTCGGGACCAGAACAGCCTTCCGTATATCGATTACCTACACACTGGTGCTGACTGCATTTGGTAAGATTTTAAAGAGTTGGGCTTAAATTGAACCCAAATGGCATGTTCCCTAATAAATGTGTCTCTCTCATCCTCAGGTACTGTATTCCAGCTGAAGAGAAATCCAAACTTGACAAAGTAGTACACACACTGCTACAGGCTAACGGCACTCCAGGGCTGGAGATGCTAGAGAGGAACATTATGGTGAGAGAGAAACATTGACTTCTTAAAGGGACAGCTCACCTAAAAATAAAAATTTTGTCATAATTTACTCCCCTCATGTTGTTGTTTCACTTTCTTTCTTACGGTGACCGGGAGGGGACATGTTCGGTTCACTTAATTTTGTCGTGGGCACAACATATTAACTCGCGGGAACGTGATATTATGTCTACCATATATTTTGCAATACTGTAAACACCTGACAATAATGCCAATAAAGTTTTGACTTCATGATTGTATTTATGCCTGTGTGTGTGTTATTTTATTTTATGTACTTTATGTAACATTTATTCATGATAAACTACTGCTGTCTAATGCTGTCTACATCGTGCGCAATACAGTCTAGTAGCCAAGGCCTATGGTTAATATAATAATTTAATAATGTATAATTTCTTAATTCAAAATAAAATATTAATAAAACCATCTCTGATAATCTCAGGTCACTATGGTCACTCAGCTTTGTTTACGCATTAAACTCGTGGCCACGAGAAATGGATTGAAACACTGAGACATTTTTCATAATATCTTCTTTTTTGTTCCACAGAAAACAAACAGCAAAATTGTCAATTTTTGGTGACTGTCCCTTTAAATGTACTGTCTTTCTGCAATGAAAAGGAGAATGTGGTTTGATGTGGCGTTACTTTTCTTTTGACTTTTATCTCTTCATCCTCATGACAGATTTCTCCAGAGGTGCTCCGTCGAAAGGGGGTTAAAGTGTACCGGACTGTGCAACAGAGTGGTCAGTTCATGGTATGTTTCCCAGGGACCTTTGTGTCTAAGGTGTGTTGTGGCTACAGTGTCTCAGAGACAGTGCACTTCGCCAACCCTCAGTGGATGAAGCTTGGCTACGAGGCAGCTAAGGTGAGAGACTCGCTGCGTGGACGGACGGAGCTAGGCTTGGTTCAGCTCAAATAGAGCTGTATTTATGGAGTGAGGTTTGGTCTATTTTCTGTGGGAGTATGGTGCTTTCACACTTGTGTGTCGTGTTTGCTTTGCAGGACCTTAAACGGCGTCGTATCGAGGAGCCATTCTCCACAGAGAAACTGCTCTACCAGATCACTACATGTGAGCGGGACAACAAGCAGCTCATGAATGCAGTCTCCAGTCTCATCAAAGATCTCAGGTCTGTCCGAAACACATCCTGAGGCTTGCTTTGACTCCTTTAATGACCTTCAATAGCCAGAAACTCAGAAAAGGTTCATTTTTCCAACACAGATGAACACACACATGGGTAAAAGTCCTGTTCCATACTTTTTCAGGGATGCAGAGATTAGCCAGCGCAGGGATCTGTTCGAGGCCGGGCTCCGTCTGTCTGCGCGCTACGGCACACACTGCGAGTCTCAAGCAGACAAGAAGAAGCAGCAGCGCTCCAGATTTACAGAAGACACGGCTGACAGGCGCTGCCAAGTGTGTCAGCATCTGTGTTACCTCTCCATGGTACATTTACAATATTACAGATCACTTTACCTTATTCAGAGGGGTCTGTCTTAAATTATGAAGAAATTCCCTAGGCTAATTGGTCTAGCTATGCTATAATATGTCATATTAGCATATATACTGTACTGTACTATCCCTGTCTCATCTTCAACAGGTTGTTCACGAGAGTGACAATGTGGTTTTCTGTCTGGAATGTGCTCTACGATACATCCAGAAGCGCAGGTCCCCCCGTGGCCTCAAGATGATGTTTCGTTACACTGAGGTACTTTACTGTCTACGGCAAGTGTGTATAAAAGCTGGGAGTAGCATTAAATGCATTAAACTGTTGTGTTTTTTTTGTCTAAAACAAAATCAGAAACTAAAATCAAATTAAAACTAAAGTCAGTTATTGTAAATCATTTTGTTTCATTATACACTACCATTAAAAAGTTTGGAGTCAGTAAGATTTTTTAATGTTTTTGAAAGAAGTCTCTTATGCTCATCAAGGCTGCATTTATTTGATGCAATAAATGCAATCTAAAATAGACATTTTCTATTTGAATTTTTCCTGTGATGGCAAAGCTGAATTTTCAGCAGCCATTACTTCAGTGTCACATGAGCCTTCACACATCATTCGAATATGTCGATTTGATGCTCAAGTAGCATTTCTTATAAAATAAAAAATAAAAAGAACAGCTTTTATTTGAAATACAAATCTTTTGTTACAATGTCTTTAATGTCACTTTTGCTCAATTTGATGCATCCTCGCTGAATAAAAGTATTAATTTCTTTCAAAAAAGGAGAAAAATTGAACTAAATGGAGACTATTTTGAATGATAGTGTACTTGCTCATTTCCTTGATTTTTATATTTTGACTACTTTGCGGTCAACAAAGGAATGTCCTTTTCATACAGAACATTAGAATGTTGTGATGTATAAATCAATTTGTAGCGTTTAAAATGATTTTAGTTTGTAGTGTTTTCATTTTTATTTGATTAATCAAAATAGTATTGAATTTGAAAATCGGTCAGAATTTTAATATTATTGGATTCCTAGTTTAAAATGATCATTGTTACATTATTACATGTTAAATTCAGCAAGTGGCAAGAAAAGGATAGAAAATAAAAATGTACAACTGTGTGTGTGTGCGTGCGTGTGTTTTTGGCACTCCGAATTATAATGAATAACAATGTTAAAAATCTATTTTCTAACCGATCCTTTAGTCACATTGGAAGGTCAAATCGAGCGTTGAGCACATTGTATTCAGGGCCGCATTAAGACCTCACTGGGCCCTGGGGCTATGACTTACTGCAGGGCCCCCCATCACAATAATGATATATATATATATATACACAGTATCTCACAGAAGTGAGTACACCCCTCACAAAAAAAAATACTAGCTCAAGTAAAACCAAGCTTGCTGAACAAGTAAACAATCACAAATTATAATAGCACAAAGATACATACGAAATCAACCTACTTGAAAAACTTTAAAAAATGAATAAGAAATATTATATTGTATAAAGTAAATGTACAAATAGACTGAATAGTCTTCACTGTGAAAAAAAAAGAAAGAAACACTATTGGAGTCAATGGGGACCAGAAACTTTCTGGTTATAAACATTCTTCAAAATATCTTCTGTTTTGTTGAGGAGAACAAAGAAATTCATACAGGTTTAGAACAACTTGAGGGTGAGTAAATGAGGACTGAATTATAATTTTTGGATGAACTATCTCTGTAATGATATTTCACTATGAATCAAAGCAAACAAAAACAAAAAGAAAACAAACAAACAAAACAGTATAGCACATTATTTAAAGGTAATGTTGCATTCATGTGACGTCGTAACTACTGTAATTACTAGAAATGCCAGGATCTCATATAGCCTACTACTACACATGCTTTATCTTTAACTATTAACGTTCATGTAAGACACAACTGACGGTGTTGACGAGGATACTCGCAAAGACTGGCATTTTAACACATAACTATGTGTATTTGAACGTTTAAGCACAAGGCGTGAAAAAGAACGATTGACATTTTTTCTACCGGGTTATTTCCCAACCCTTCAAACACAAAAAGCCAAATACATCCATCAAGTTAATAATCAGACTAACCTAAAATCTGTGTGGACGATGGCGCTGTTTTTATCTGCTCCATGTGCCCGGTCCACTTGCTGTTTCACAGCTTCTACTCCATCATCATCTTTAGTAAAATAACCTGATAGCTAGCGATTTTACTGACTGTTTTATCTGCTGTTTGTCTTTTACGTTTTTCTTTTTTTTTTGAGCCCCTCTCTCACATTTTTTTTAGAATAGCTGACATTTTTACTTATCGAAGATTGTTCTTTGCGTGACCATTTCCAGATTATGCCAGAACGAAGTGAAGAGTGGAGGTGAATGCGGACATCAGGTGCAGCGATCGTACAGTTCGTTCAAAAGTCAAATACAGAATAAATGCATTTGATTGGTAAACCAAATTCAAACGTGACATTTCAATATCTAATGGTAATACATGGAATTTACGGCAAAGCTCCACTAAATAATAGCGCTAATAAGTGGGGGTGTGGTGGGGCTTTGGCGATTGGCGCTTCAGTCAATCTACTCCACAGCCAATCACGGGCCCCCTCGTTGCTCGGGCCCTGGGGCTTCAGCCCCACCTAGCCCTATTGTTAATCCGGCCCTGATTGTATTGTGCGATATCGTATTAATTGCAGCATTTTGTTGTAGAAATCACATTGTGAATATAATATGGTATTCCACTTCAAAATAAACTTCTCAGTGTAAATATGTAACCTCCAGCATCTCACCCTATTTTGCACAGGAGCAGATCAGCGGTCTGGTGAATCGAGTGTGTGGCAGAGCACTGGAGAAGAGTGGAGTGAAGCAGAAAGCCGTGGGCACCAGCAAGACACCAGCAAAACGAAGCCCCAGAAACAAGAGCTCCGCCCTGATCCCCCTCTCCAGCGCCGCCTCAAAGAACACCGGCCGCTCCTAACCAGACCGTCAGCGACATTCCTCCGGGTCTCCTTTTATATCAGGTGTTCCTAATACTTGTGTACAAACACTCTTCAATACTCTTTGTACCTAGTGTATAATATATCAATACAACAAGCTGTTATATTGCACTTTTGTATTACAGATCCGTGTAGTTACTGGCTGGTTAGTCCAATATATTGAATGTACGGAGGTTAAATGTTACATCGCATTTCACGTCAAATATAAGGGGGCGAATACACAATTGTTTGGGGCACCTGACATAAGGCTATTGGGTCTCATCCAACAAGCACGAAACCTTTTGCACTAGTATTGAGATTGGTTTTTAGATGAGTATTTTCGGGTTGTTTTAGCATTAAATCGAGTATAGATATGCGTATACATAGATATAAATATATCCTATACGATTCCTATCATTTGTGTTTAACTGGTGCTGTAGTGACACTTTTCTCCATCACCCTTACGGCCTGGTTGTCTCTTGGGCTCACGTTTATTACATCTTAAAGCTGTCAGGAACAAGAACCAACATGCCCACACTTCAAACGCTACATGTATCGTAGTCGCTGGCATTTAGATTCTCCAGCTACAAAAAAAATTATAATAATTGTGGGCTTGACACTTTTACATAGATTTGACACTTGAAGGAGCCTGCAAACGTTTCTGATGCCACCGATAAGAGATTTCCTTTGGGAATTCCCACCTGAAGATCTCAAGGAACCCCCCTCTTTTAAAAGCACATTCTGAGGCCTTTTAATAAAAATCTTTGAAGTACAAATAACAAGTTTGATGCTGAGGGCAGTTTGTACTTGTTTTTAAAGTTACTACGTCAATTGTAAATGCAGTTTCCCTTTTATCCCACAAACTTTTGCCCCCTGACTTTATATTTGTAATTGGTTACCAGTGTTTCTTGAAAATGCTTCACCTGTTTTGCCGTTAAGAATGAAATCTTTAAATATCCTTTAAATTTTCATAGAAATATTATTGCGAAATACTAATATCTATCCAAAAAAGCCCCAAATATGTTTCTATGCCAGTAAATGTTAAATTGAGCCTTTGAGTTCGGGTCTCTAGGGGTTTGGATGAGAAGGTCGAGATGAAGAAAAAGCCTTACTTCTACATTGGTTTCTTCATTGATATAAATTAGATGTTAACAGGGTTGCTACAAAAAACATACAAAAAAAATAAGTGCTGCTTAAATCACTGAGAAGTATGTCATAGTGGTGATCCTTAGTTTTTTAGCTTTACTTTTTTTATTCAAAAGGAAAAGTCTTTTACCCAAAAGTAAAGTATTGTGTATGCCTAGCTACCCATTGCACTGACTGTATCAAAGTCCTGTAATCAAACATGGTAGTCGCCCCTTTCCAAATGACTGACTTGTATTTAAGGTTTAAATAAACTGAACAGTGTTTCCAAAATGTGGTTGTATACTTTTCTATGGCCTTAAAATGTTTTTTTTTCTTTTGTTATCCTTTCACCCTATTTTATACAGTAATACTCCTGATCATTGTACTGTTTATTTATATGCACTGTTACTCAGTCCTCCAGTCCAGTGGAGATCTTTTTTTTTTTTTTTTTTTTTTTTTTTTGTTTTTTTTTTTTTTTTTTTTTCAGGTTTGTATATTTTTTTGTTTGTTTTAATAAATCACTTGTCAATCCTTCCAAAAATGTACTGGCCTCATGTTTTTGTTTTGTTTTGTGGAGATGCAGAGTACTTTGATGTTACGGACAATAACTGGTAAAATGGCAAAATTATAATTCTATATTATTTTGTGTTAAACAATATATAAAACTACAAATTTAAAAACAAAATAAAATTAATAATTTTAAATGCTAGAAATTAATTTCGGCATCACAACATAATGTACAGTATGAAAAATGTCTATTCAAAAGATTACATTTAACAGTGTTAAGTTAATGGTGTTTTTAAAGATTAACTTTGAACGTTAGGTGATGGCAAATGTAATCTAAATGTAAAAACGGGAAATGAGCATGTACAATTAAAAAGCCGGTATGTGTTGATAACAGATCTAAAATAATACAACTGTTCATTGTTAATTCATGTTAGCGCAGGTACATTAATATTACCGGCTGTTGATTTTAATATTTAGTATATATTAACATTAACAGGACAAACCCCCCCCCCCAAAAAAATAATAATGCTAGCAAATGAAACCTTATTGTTAGAGTGTTGCATATATTTTTAATATTTAAAATTATGATTTTGATTTCAGTATTTAAAGCACTTAATACTTTTATTCAGCAAGCATGCATTCATTTGATGAAAGTGACAGTAATTCTACAGTGTTACAAAAATTCTGTACTTTTGAACTTTCCATTTATTAAAAAAATCAATGTTTCATGGTTTCCACAAAATGTAGCACAATGGTCTTCAATACTAAGAAATGTTTCTTGAGCACCAAATCAACATTTTTATGTTTAATTGTAATAATTTATCACAACATAACAGTTATACTGCATTGTAGATCAAAAAATGTAGCCTCAGTGAGCATGAGAGCAACTTGAAGTCATTTCTTATCAAGACCCATTACTCTTCCTTTTAAACCCTCATTCTCGCTGCCTTCATTTCACTGCAGTTACCGTGATAACTATTTTCCCCCAGAAGTAACAGGGTTTGAGAGCAACAGCTTACTGTACGGGGAGCCTGTAAATTCTGTAACCACAGATGATCCAAATGTTCCCAGCTAGTTTTATATCAGAGACTCGGTGGAAGATATTTGCCTTAGATCACTATGATATGAAATATCAGTTCTACATTGAGACTGTCTTTGAGGCCCCTCTTATTTCAAGGTATATTTATTTTATTTCAGAGTCTTTCAATCGGCTCAATCATGTCATATGCAAAAATGAGCTCCGCATTACAAATTCATGCAACATACATCAGGGATATTAGCGGGAACACTATAAAATGTTTATTATTATATAATTCTGATGCAATAGGTAATACGAAGAATTGTGTCATACATTGAGTTGATTTTTTGTATTGGGAAAGAATAAAACAAAAATCACAGTGCTAAGAGTCAGAAAGAGGTGCTCTCTAGGCTGAGCACAAACAGCGTTCTATAAGGCTCCAAAATCTTCATCTCAAAGTGTCGCATTAAGCCATGAAGAAACATCTGGCTGGTTTTCAGCACTCCTTCTGTCTGGGCCTTGATGTAAAACAGGTTTTCATCTAGAAACCAGCTTAAACGAGTGCGTTTGCCATCCGTGGCCACTAGGGGGCCTGTGTGTCACTGTCGTCTGAGCTTTTGAGCGGCTCTGTTTCTGGGAGGCCCATGAGGGCTGTGTCAGCATGTACCTCCTCCTCATCTGACTGGACCAGTGGAGAGTCTCCGCTGCAGCTCTCCTCGCTGGCATCCTCTTCATCCGGACCCTCGGTCACGCCGCTGATGGTGTCGGTGCAGGAGGAGGAGACGGAGGAGATGGTGTGCCGTAGCTCTGTCTGTGAGGGCACCTTCAGGCTGATCTCTGAGGGGGACGAGCCAGGCTCCAGAGCCAGACCACCTGCAGAACAGATAGAACAAGGTTCAAATGTGTCACGCCATCTATTTCAGAATATTAACTAGTCCTGAAGTGCAGTCGCAACCTTGAATACTTGAATGCTATGAGAGACATGGTAGGAGTCTAATGTGTTCACAGTCATTCGACTCGTTCAGACACAAATCTGCACACTTTCCATTCACATTTTCTGAGTATCTGCAGTATTTAGTGGAATGATAAAACTAGTTTAGGATGGAGTAAAAAATCAGTACTATATCACTTCATTAATCATTCAGATTTGGTGCTCAAGAAACATTTATTGCGCTGCTTAATATTTTTGTGGAAACTGTAATACAATTTCTTGTATTACAATCTGATAATTTTTGAAACATTATAAATGTCTTTCCTGTCACTTTTGATCAATTTTATTAGTGCTGGAATAAGTAGAAATGAATATCCATTTTTCATAACATTATAATGTGCTACAACAACTGATTTTGGTTTTAGTGTTTAATATTTAATTTATTTGGACAAACTAGTATAGAACTTTAATATTAGTGTATTCTAATCCTGAGAGGGGAGGAAACTCTTGAATTCTGATCAGACAGCTCAAACCGAGATGGATCTGCATAAAGTCCTGTTTTAAAACACATTTCCAAATGTGGTTTGAGTCAGGTACGTCCTAAAATCTGATTGTGACAGTGGATTTGATTGTGCTAGTGTGAACAAATCCAAACACATTAAAACAAATTCAGGTTTTGTTCTGCAAGTTTTTGGAACACTAAACACTCCCCAATAAAGACTCCATAGTACATCAATTCTACTGAGTGCAATATGTTCTATATACGCTTATTATGCCACCTAATTTTTTTGTTACATTTTCTATTTATATACTTGCACAAGCAACATATCTCTGCACCACCACTGTCCTATTTTTTCCCATGTAAATAATAGTGGATATTTGGCATTTTTCAAATATTGGCATCGGCCGATAAGTTTTTTTGTTTGGCCAATGCGTTCAAGGCGGGACTTTTATTTTGACGGCGCTGAGAGCACATTCTCCCTCTTGTTCACCTTTGTCGTTAACAGTTCTGTCTAATACAGATAGAAGTCTGTCTAATAATTAACTGTTAAACAAAGGAACTAAAATGTATACAAGAAGTATTATAACGATTGCTTTTATATTATTAGTGATACAAAAGCAAACATTATAATATTTATTTGTGAAAAATACTTTGTCATCTAAAGTATGTTTATTTTAGAAATTTATTTTTTAATACATTTTCAAATGATTTCAAATTTCTTAAATATTAATGAAAATAAATACAATTATATCGGCTTTATATCGGCCACCCTGCTTTCCAAGATATCGGCATCGGCTGTCAAAAAAAAACAACAATATCGGTCGACCACTAGTAAATAACAACTTGTACATATAATTGTGTAAACTGTTTTTTATCTTGGATTTCAGTGAGGTCCTGGGATTTCCAGTGCCACAACAAATTCCTTGTCTGTGAGCACACTTTGCCAATAAAACTGATTCTGATTTTTGCACATTAGTTATTTTTGTGTTTGTTCTATAATAAACATGAAAAAAAAAAGCAAGCAAACATGAAATCAAGTTTCATTAAAAGCAAAGCCCAACCTGTGTCAGGAGACTGAGTGCTGCTCTCTTCCCCTACGGAGCTGAGGAAGACATCGAGAGCCTCATGATCGGACACATCCGTGAGATCCATTTGTTCCAGGAGGTCAACATTCACCTCCATTGAGGACATACTGCCTATTGGATCTGCCCCAGAGAAAGAAATAAACTTTCATTTTGTGAACTCTAACACCAAACCAACCGTTCACTTCAAAACATACAGAACAGCAGGTTTAATTCAGGAATACACGAGCAATACGGTGAATAGATTGACACATGAACGGAGGAGCCTAGGACAAAGTAGATGTCCTGAAGAATGAGGGATGCAGGGGAAAGCATAGAGTACCTCACACATCAGCGCAGCATTAAGGCAGCAGAGAGGAAAGAGAAGACCATCAGTTTAGCATCAACATCCTTGCACAAGCGCTTTAACCTCCCATTTAACATAGTAACAGTATGTTTAAATATTCATGAAGGGAAGGACACAGCCTTGAGCAGCACATCATATAGAGTGGCTGTGATTCAAACTATTTTGCTGTTATTTTCTGAAGTTTACTAAGAAAAGCAGAACAATCGCATTTTGAATTCTAAAACACTGTTTACTGTCATATGTGTTTGCCATTAAACACATAAGACACTACACAAGGAGAGTAAAGATGGAAAGAAAAAGGGTTGTTAAGGGTTGTTACGAATCAATTTCAGACATTTGAACAAGTATGTGCAGAAGTGGTCCTTCGAAAATAAGTAACTGACCTCTCCTGTCGGTGATCTGGAGGTATCCTGTGGAGAGGTACTGCTCCATGTCTTGCTGAAATGCCTCTTCAAAGTACTTCTGCCGCTCCTTTAGCTTGACCTGCTGCGCATGCTCCATCTCCAGCACTTTCTGGCCATGTTCTGTATCGAGCTCCACTAAAGAGAGACATAAAACACCAAGTAGGTTACAAAATGACAGAGAGAAAGAGAGAGAGAGATGGGGGATGGAAGCACAAAATGAACTGGAAAAGCGAAGTGGATTAACCCTCAGAGAATTGATGCAGAAACATGCAACATTTGCTTATAGCAATTAAATAGTATTTAAATTAACAATTAAATTATAATTAATAAAAATGATCATTTTAATTTCTCACCGCTCACCAAGGTTGCATTTATTTGATGAAGCTTTAGTAAAACTGTAATATTGTGAAATATTATTACAATTTAAAAATAATTGTTTTCTATTTTAATACAGTTTAAAATGTAATTTATTTCCGTGAAGCTGAATTTTTATCAGCCATTACTCAAGTCTTCAGTGTCACGATCCTTCAGAAATCCTTTTAATTTCATGCTCAAGAAACATTTCTTATATTATCGTATTTGAAATTGGTTGTGCTGTTTAATATTTTTTTTAGAAACTGATATTTCAAGATTCTTTGATGAACAGAAAGTTCAAAAGAACATTTATTTGAAATATTTATTTCTAACAATGTAAAAATCTTTGATCAATCACTTTTGAACCGTAGTGTTCTTACATCATTTTTGTTTTATAATTATAATAGCACTGAAATGTTGAACTCTTGAAACCCCAGTGTTTCAAGAATATAAACATGTTTTTTTAACCCGTTGCGTTCTAAAAACACATTTAAAAGACAGAATATTCTGTGAGATCTCTGGAATTAAACTGCCCAACACCACACACAAATGTTCCAATATCAACACAATACTAGCTCCAATATCTGCCTGATATGCATTTCCCCAGACACTTTGCAAATATCTAAACCAAACCTCTGACATCTGAACTTCAAGATAACATGGCATACATTGTCAAACATGCTTTCTATGGCACATCAAAGAACAAGATCCTACACAAGTGTCTTTCCAGCATGCTAGCTTACCACAGAATGTGAAGCTTTTCTAGTAGTGGCAGAGAACGCAACGCTTCTTTTGTGTGAGCGGCACAAGAGCGTAAGTGATACAAGATGCAGTTAAAATCTTTATCTTTCACAGGAAGTGCATGCTGTTCTCTGAAAAGCAGGAAGTTTGCCTGTGCTATATGAATGTCACTGTGGTGTTTATGGGTGTGATGTACACGTAAAAAGATATGGTACAAACATCCTGCCAAAGCTTATGGTGACGCATCCTAGATGCAACTTTCTAGAATGAAACACAAAACATTTCAAGACATGGTCACACCAATCACCCTGCATTCTGGAGAAAGAAACTTTTAATACATGCAAGCATGCACACAGCACCATCAAATACTGTATGGGCAGGCATTGCCATCATAATCCTCCTGTGTGTTGTGTGAGGAAAAGAAGTCCACTGACAAAGCGATGAAATGAGCCTCTGTTATTAGGATGTGGTCTTAACCACAGTCCTGTCACACGTTCTTTTTAAACAGATGCTGGTTGAACAGTGTTAAATAAAAGTGCTGGGCTGAATGTAAGCATGCTCACTAAGAAACCATTGTTGCCCATTTTAGCACAATATTAGCCTTGCAAAAATGGGCTAAATCATGTAAATTAAGTTGATGCAAACAGATTTAAAATGAACTGATTATTTATGCTTGTATTATCAAGACACTAGTTTAGCAATGATATTTGGTTGGCACACTCCTCTGATGCCATCTACGGTAATAACCTGCTTCAACCCCTAACGCTTGTCAAATCGATATTTCACAGCAGGATCATTATTCAGTCTCTTCACAGTAATAACACTACCTGGTTTTAGGAGTAAAAAAAATCTATTTGTTTTGGTTTTATGCTAATTTAATGTTAAAGGGGTCATATGACGTTGCTAAAAAGAACAGTATGTTGTGTATTTGGTGTAATGCAATGTGTTTATGCGGTTTAAGGTAGCATCATTTTTTTATATCCATGTATATGGTTACAGTCAAATCATATAAAACAGTGAAATCGCTCCGGAAATCTGTCCTGTTTTGCCTGCACTCGAATCGGTGACTTGTGAGCGCCACTCCTATTGGTTGTCGCTTGCGAAATTCGCTGTTCATTTGCATAAAGTTAAACATTTCTTAACTTCGCATCATATGACCCCTTTAATATGAATATTGGCTTGATGTTAATGACAATAGCATAACTCTTTTTCTCAGTCAATATTAAGATTTTAGGCAAAAATGTATGTTGTATGCAAGGAAATATTCCTAACTCTTTCATTCAAAAGTTTGGGTCAGTAAGATTTTTTTTGAAGCCAGTAACTTCTTATGCTCACCAAGGCTGCAATTAAGCTAACTGTTTTCTACTTTAAAGATTTTAAAATGTAATTTATTTCTGTGATGCAAAGGAGCAATTACTTAAAATTAATTCTGGTATGCTGATTTGGTGCTCAGTTATTATTGGTACTCAATTACAAATAATTGTTATTATCAATGTTTCTTTTTTAATGGTAGTGTTATACAGTTTCAACAAAAAGATTAAGCAACACTGATAATAAGAATACATTTTTCTTAACAGAAAATAGAAAACAGTTTCTTCACAATATTAATGTTTTTACTGTATTTCTAATCAAATGAATGCAGATTTTGCTGAGCAAAATCCAAATTATACCAAACTCGCCCGGTTGTTTATTTCTAATTACACTTTAATTGTTTCATAATTATAGTAGATTACTCAAGTTCAACTTATTTGAAGGGCTCTACATGCATGAAATGGATTTATTATGCCCTTGACATCACAGATCAGGATAGCTGCTAATGAAAGGACTGGGACTGTTCTTAATACTCCATGAATATAGCTACTTTTTTCTACTTAATGCATTTGAGCTCCAGGTGATTGGCTCAAAAAAAAAAAAAAAAAAGGGGCAGCCATGAGCTCCTACGCGATCTGAGCAAGTGACATTGAGATGAATGGGAATGCTAATGAATAGCTTCCTCCTCCTTGAATGATTCCATGTCCACAAGAACTAAATCATGGATATGGCATGAAAGAACTAAATCTGCGGGGATAAGCTGTGCCTTTCGTCACATTTTCCATTGCGTGTGTGTGACAGCTAATGATAGATGACGGCACGGGATGAGCCCCAGGCGCTCTGATCACACTCGTCACATCCTCCACACACGTTCCTCAGGAAAGAAGAAAACAGGTTAAGAACGTTTGAGAGGGTCAATGCACAGAAAACCACAGCTGAGACTTCAACAACACAGTTTCATAATCTACTCACTGCGAAATTTCACTGATGACAATTGTCATAAAATCTCCATCAATCTTCTATTAGGAAAATGGAGCATGAAACAAATATTAGCATGCTGATCAAAGATGAGGCATCTTGCAGCTAATCAGTGGAGCATCTGGAAGCGGATGGTAATGCAGGTTCAGCCCTAAGGCCAGACAGGCTAATGACTCATTCTAATGAGCTGACCTTCCTCCACACACAGAACAGAACCCCAGAATCCAGCAACAGGAAGAGAAAGCAGAGAGAAGAATGTGCAAACACTGTCTTCTGGACCGACAGATCATTTAACACATGGATGGTTCAGTATCAGTCATCTGTCCAACTGCAGAGCTATAAATAGACGCTGGTTTGTATGAGTAGATCCTTTTCTTACTGTATTTCTTAAACCAAAAGGTTCTTTGTGTCAGAAGCACATAGTAAGAAACATTCCCCCACTCCCAAAAATCAGAAGCTACAACATTTGAAAATACTGTGGGGATGAAATCATCTTAAAGGTATTCTTAAAGGTTAAAATATGTGTGTGCATTATAGCCACAAGTTTGCACAGCAGCTCTGCATTTTTAGCAGTGTCTTCTAGACCAGTCCCCACCACAACCACCTCGAGATGTCAAGCAAAAAACACGTTCACAGACAAATACCAAATGCTCCTTTAAATTATATTAAAATTCATATCAATTCATACCTAGTTATGTTGTTGTGATAACATTATCTAGTTAGATAACATTCAATGAGTTAAACTGCTCAAATGATTCAAGTGAGAAAATATGAGAAAATAACAAATAAGCATACATGCTATATGGTGTTAATGACTAATGACAGAAGAAATGATAAAGGCACAATCTTTACTATTAACTATAATAATATAATATAATTGCATTATAACAATTTTAAACAATTCTGTCACATACACATTAAAAAAATTGCATCTTGTCCCAACAATGGGACTGATTTCATGTAATTTGTATGTTAAGCACTCATTCCATTGTAATATAACGTAATAAAATATTTCTCATTACAGCTAATGATGCCAATACTCTCTAATGAATGCTGAATCTCTGAGATAACTTTATGAGATTGTACTGCTTGAGCCACCTAGAGGTTGCAGATCTAAACCCCAATTTACAAGTCAAAATTGAAGCATGGAGGCATACAAGTTAAGCGAACAGCACTGTGGCTCTTTAAAACATCACATTGCAGTGATGCTCTCCACACACAGCACAGCAGAAATAACCCCAACTTAAAGTTAATAACTACAACAACTTGCTATCCATGACCAGAAGGTCTTTTGCACAGATTTAGAGCAACATTTCTAGATTTGACGTTTCCATAAAGTCTTTTATAAAAGTTTAATTCTATGCACTGCATAGGCTTGCATTATGGTGGCAGGTACTGAAAAGGCATACAGACACAAAAGCAACTGTAGGCATCCTAATCTGTGCTGAAATTCCATTACTAAAGCCTGCCAAACCCAAAGATGACAAACAATGACTGCAAAGCACCAATTCAGATCTCTTGACATACCGCCAAAAATGTGATACATTGGCACACCAAATTAACCTTACAAAAAAAGAGTGCCTGGAAACCTACAAGAATCTCTCATGCTGCTGTCCAGAATTCCCGACGTGGACATTTTGTATTTCTCCTTGAGAAGAGTGCGGATGTGCTGAAATATATCGTGATATCAATTTTGGCCATATCGTCCAGGCCTATATATATATATATATTTATTTTTTTTTTATTTTTTTTTTTAAGTGTATTTCTGTGATGCAAACACAGAAATATATTTCTGAATATTCAGCAGACATTACTCCAGTTCTCAGTGTCACATGATCCTACAGAAATCACTCTAATATACTAATTTGGTGCTTAAATATTTAATTTTATTATTAGCAATGTTATCAAGAACCGTGCTGCCATTTTTTTTTTTTTTTGCTTTGTGGAATCCATGATCCGTTTCTTTATATTTATTCTTTGATGAATATAAAGTTAAAAAGAATATAATTTGAAATTTGTTTGTAACAATGTTAAAGTTGTAGTCACTTTTGATCAATTTAATGCATCCTTGTTGGAAAAAACTATGAATTTATTTTAATTTTCAATTTTTTAAAAATGTATTTTAAAAAAATTATAAATAAATTTTAGAATTATAAATAAAAGAAACAAATGTTATAACGATTTGTGAACACATATTATCTACATATTAGTATTAGCTCTGGAGGTTGGCAGGTTATGCTTTTTGGGATTTAAAAAATTATATTTCTTACCTTTGAAAGACTCAAGCTCTTTCCTAGAAAACAAATAAAGGGGGGTTACATTAATGTATACATATATAGCCAACTACACAGCACACGATCTCACCAGATGTCACATTAAGTCCGCCCCATTTAAAACAGACCCAGATTCCTGAGATAAAGAGGCTGCAGCATTTCACTGGCGCTGACAACTTTTGCATCTGTGTGTTTGTAGTAATGAATACCCACACGCAGAAGCAGAAGGCCACTGAGAACTGAGCCCAGCTGCTTTCCAACTCACTGGGCAAAGCCAGAGATGTATGATTTAGCTGCAGGCTGAAACAGTAAGAGCACGCAGCATCAAAAGAACCACAGATTCCTGTAAGATTACACAATACACATACATGCTTTCCTTTAGCCTATATTTTGTTTGAGGTTTTAATAGAGTACAAGGATATTTGGGTGTTTTCAATAAAACGTATACCTGCGTGTGGTTATTCACTGCTTCTGTGCAAATCTTCAAAACACACTGTGGGCAGTTGCATTGTAATGATGAACAATCTAAACAGCAGGTGTCATATTGCTTTTTCCACAGACTCTTATTCAATACGGATGCTCTAATATGTCCTCAATATTGCCAGTGTGCAAAATATTGCCAAAAGGACACGCTATGTTCTGTTCTTTTATTAAGTTAAAGGGGCAAACCCTTGATAGACGGTTCCTTCGTGTTCTGCAGTTATTGTGATTTAATAGACATAAAGGACACATCAAACTGTCTGGGGCTTTATTTAAGAGCAAATCAACACTGTTTTTACCTTTTTTTCTTCTTATAGTTTTCCAGCTGCAGTATCTGAAAGTGCTTGAAGCGCTGATGCTCACATTGAGCAGACAAATCCTCGAGATACAGCAGACGACTCTCCATCTCCTCAAAGTCAGCCTCAAGATGAGCTGTGCAAAAGCATGAAAAAGTAATAAGGTTTATGCTAAAGAAAATAATATGTACAGTATAAAAAATGTCAAAGCCCCTATGAATGTGTCCATCCTATCAAACTGGAACCATATACCATTACTACTAGCTACTGAGTTCTACAGTTCTGATTTAGGATGCAAGGTATGGTGACATTTTGTCATTTCCATTAAGAAAAGTACATTTCGTCTGTATAGTCAGTAATACTCATTACATTTCAGACTAAATAGTGAATGATAATTGACAAAGGCAAATTGTTTGGTGTCAGTGTGAGTTTGCACAGAGGCAGGACTTCATACAGCTACATAACACCACCAAGTGGCAACACTAAAAAGTGCCATGGATATAAATCCATTAGAATTTACAGTTCTTTCTGAATTCGAGCTCTGAAACCTCTGACGGAATGTAATATGTCATATCTGCTTTGATTGGAAAGAAGGTGGAAGAGGAGGTATTAACACTTGATTACTTCATGCATATAAAGTACAGTACTGTTTTATTAACCATTAAATTGATTAAAAGTGACGGCAAAGACATTTACAATGTTTCAAATGATTTCTATTTCCAATAAATGCTGTTCTTTTGAATCTTCTATTCATGAAAGAGTCCAGAAAAATGCATCACAGTTTGACTAACTACAGGTAGCCTACATACAGTATTACACAGAAAACTTCTTTTGTCCAAAACTCTACAAAAGAAAACACAGCAAAAAGAGCTTATAACAAATGAACGATCAGAGCAACCACTAGACTTTATCTGGCTATTGTTTAGTCTCCGGCTACACAATACATTCTGTAAGGGAACCAAGTCTGAAGATTAATGCCTGAAGCCAATAGGTGCAATGTTACAGCATGAACAACAGCGACTGACATCAGCAGATGGAGCTCCACAGGAATCACTCTCATTACCGCCCTGTATCGCAGTTACACACAGAGTGTGAAGCTTTGTGCGCAGACAAATGCTTTGCAAAGGCAGTCAAGGTGATCTGATTTCTCTACTGTCACAGTAAAAGCTCAATTTAAGGCCAGATAAGATAGATAAATATAAAAAATAGTTTATATAACTTTACTTCAAGTTTTCTGAACTGATCGTAGATTTGCATGAGGAACATGTGGAAATTTAGGTCATTATTCACTGATAATCCTTCCTTACACAGCAGCTCATGTCATATTATATTCAAATTTGGCAAGACAAGAGAGATTGTGTCAGCTGGGGATAAAGATTCAATACATGAAAGTACAAATGAGCTTTGAGAACTATGGCAGAAGGGAAGATTTGTCCGTGAATCCAAATGAGCTGTTTAAAACTAAGGTAATATTAATAACCTCCTTCTCTAACGGTAGGCCTGGATGAATATCTCAGATTTGTCATTGATTAAGATTCTTATCGCGTGATGACTGTTTGTGAAAGTCTCACCGATACGTGAGGTGACAGTCTCCAGGTCCGAGAGGAAAGCAGGGATCTGCTGCAGCTGTTCCTGCAGCTCCAGCACTGCTCCTCGTCTCTTCTCCCAGTGTGCAGACAGCATCACGACTTCCCCGTCCACCGTCTGACAGACAGAGACAAGCAGAGTTGAGTTTAGTTACCATAGTTACAGCACCACAATCCCTCAACTGTACAGAGTTGGATGTGTGAACTTACTTCCCCGGCCTTAGCACACTCTTTAGCCCGTTTATGAAGAGCCACCCAAGTGTCTTCATATCTGGTGAAGACAATGGCCATACATTTCAAAACATGGTCATGAATACATTTATCAACTTCAGGTATTTATGAAAATATTCCCTTGACTCTTTAAACGGATTCCACTGCACTGACATAAAAAAAATAAATAAAAAAAAGTAAAGTAACTTACCGACTGAGCAACTCGACTCCAGCGGAATATTGTGGAAAGTATTCATCTCTTCTGGGAGAAAATATACATAATAAAATACATACATACATAAAATAAATATTAAATATAATATTAAAAACATACAAAAATGTAAAAGATGAGACATAGAATTTTGGTGTTTGCATTTTATACATAGAAAGCATATTAAATGTAACGAAAGTGTCAAATATTTCAGGGTAACATATATATTTATGTTAAAATGAAACAACATACTTATTCTGACCTGTACTTATTAAACTATATAAAAGAAAATGTGATCAGACTAAATTTGATTGTATTTTAATTAATTAAAACGTCTTGCTGACAAATTGGTAGAACTTTGTGGTTTGAAGGCTCATGGAAAAGATTCATAAAGATTTAAAGTTACAATTAATTCGTTTTGGGGACTGTACTGTGATCCTTATAGAGTCTTTTAATGTAATTTAATAGCTCCTGCTCTAAATATGCCTGAAAAGGTTATTAGATATTGCATGACATTTTAGTGGGTGTCTTCTGTAAATCATGATAAAAATGTATGATTGTCATAATTTAATTTTTTGCTCAGAAAAAAATAAAACATGACATTAAAGCTGTAATAAACTTGATTTATTTTATTATATTATACTATACAGTATATACACTGAGAGGTTTTAAACTTGCTATAGCTTACCTTTGTTTCTTCTTCACTTTCGACTCCTTGGATTTGTCACTTAGGGTCTTGATTCTGAAAAGTGTTAAAATATGAGACAGTAAATATCTAAATAATACGCCAAAGTACAAAAGTACTATATTGTATTTGTGTTCGATTACTTAAATATGTTTAAGTTTGTTCGGTTTATTACTGCACCCATTTATTAATGCACCCACTGTCATTTGGAAACATTTACGTTGACACCGTGTTAAAAAGAAAAATGTTTTATATGAGAAAAGTGTCATAAAACGCAGAAATACTGTCTCGCCCATCACATGACGGTCAGCTGGAAGTTATTAGTACAATTCCAGATTGCAGTTGTTAGCATGCGGCTAACTTGACAACACTGAACATCTCGAATGTGTCCCTCATCCCATAAAAATACATTATTAAATACACTTTATTTTATACCCATTATTTTTATTTGTTTTGTGAATATCTAAGACAAAAACAAACTACACACTTTGCTGTAAGTGAAATGATTAGCAGGCTAATTAGCTAGCATCCACTTCTCGGCTCTCCGCTGAATAGTGGACACTCTCGTGAGGAAGCCAAAGCACAAGTTGTGTCAATATTGTGTAATACCTGTACAGGTTCGAAAGGCCACATAATTTTGCTACCTCAACATCTTATTAAGACCCCGGAGAGTATGAAAGCAGCCAGGCGGTAAATACATACCCTGATGTGAAGTCCTGCTGCACCGTTTGCAGTCTCTCTCTGAAATTCTCAAACATGTCCTTGAGCTGCTTTAATCCTTCTATGCATGCATGGAGGACATTTAGATTAGATCTGTGTTTGCTTACAGTCTTTCACGAGGGCTTCAGTCATCCTTTGTCAGATGACAATGTCCTAATGTCCCGTTGTGGGCTTTGCTCCGTCGGACAATGTCTGTAGGACTAACTTAGTTGGCTTATTCATGCAGCCACTGTTTTGTCTTCTCAATGATCAACAGTGGATTTGGATCACTATATTATTTTCACACCCAGTTTGTCTGAAGTTAAAAAATATTATTTCTCGTTGTCCGTCGGATAGCTGTACGAACGTGATCCCTTCCTGTACTAGTTAAACACACGCCCCCTAAAACTGAGAGTGAACGTGACTGAAGGGTTGTTCAGCGATTCTCTAATTCATTACAGAATCGGTTCAGTACACTTTTCGTTTCAATGAACCGGTTCAATATATTTATATAAATCTATATTGTTGTCCATATTGTTGTTCAATTGTTTAAATATAATTTGTGTTCAAATGTGAGCTTCATGTTTTTAAAGTATGCCATTTTTTAAAAGTGCTATGCCATTTTTAATGCTATGTGATGATCCAGTATTCTGTGTGTAAAGTCGTTAAAATTCAGTTGTTTCAATCGTAAAATTCATGATTTAAAATTCAGTTGTTTGTAATGTAATGTAAATTGGCATGACCTGTGGAAGACAATTTCACAATTTCGTTTCTCCTTGTACATAAATGGTTGGATGACGACGAGTGTGGAACAAACGCTTTGCGAATCAGTTCGATCGAATCATTAAAAAAGAACCCGTTTAAAAGAATGATTCGGAATCGGACATCAGATAACGGAGAGGCGGATCCCTGAGTTGGAGCAGGGCTTCAAAAACCTGCCCTCGCTGGTTTTCCAATGGGGTACGAGCCAGCTTCGTGAGCCACGGGACCTTCTCTCCGCTGTCCTGGACTGTGTGTGAAAGAATAACTGCATTCACCATGTTATGCCACATAACTCGTCCGGACTCGGTGGTTCTGGAAGTGGAGGTGGACCCAAAAGCAAATGGAGAGGACATTCTTAATAAGGTGAGCGCCGGGAATGCACATTTCAAGTTTAAATTTCAAGTTTAGGTTGTTAAAGTTATCTAATCGTTTCTTAATTATCACGTGCTCATTAGCATCATATACAAGACAGCAAATGTAATGTATATCACGAATGTCATGACAAATTACTGTATAGAACACAAAAGTTTGTAATTTTCATCTATTGTTTAAAAATAACGACTTTTATTATTTTAAATCATTTTTTACATTTAAATTATTTAAAGGAATTATTTTAACATGAATTAATTTGCAACATTTGTGACTTTCTACTGCAAGAAATTCACTATTATGGAAAACTCTAGTCTACACACAAAGATTGTAAGAACTCATCCTCATTCTTTTGTATAATTTTTTGTGCATCAGCAATTTACTTTGAAAACAGATGTTATCTCATACCATATTACACTTCAAAAGTCCCTCTTATGTAATATGTCTTGTCTTTCTAAAGGAGGAAGGGTGCTAAGAGCCCAAGTCCCAGCATTATTTAGATCAAAGCGCACATACTTATTCATCCAAAAAATTACCATTTAATGTTTTTTTTTTTAATGTACAGATATGTCGGAAAATGGGAATCATCGAGGTAGATTATTTTGGACTTCAGTTCACCGGTACAAAAGGAGAGATTTTATGGATTAATCTCAGAAACAGGATTTCTCAACAAGTGGACTGCCTGTCTCCCTGCAGACTGAGGCTGCGAGTCAAGTTTTTTGTTGAGCCACATCTAATCCTGCAAGAGCAAACCAGGTGAAACTACCAAAGTGAATATAAGTTGTAATATTCTATCTTAGTGCTCATAGTTTGTGCATAATTATGCACAGAACATAGTTTTTACATTATTGCAAAAACAAACAAACAAAAAAAAACAGGATCTGTCTGTTGCTGCAGTCTTTGAGGTTTCACATTTTTGCTCAGCTTGGAGAACTTGAGGCACGTGGATGAGAGTTCTGTTTTTTGGGGGGTTGTTTTTCTCATGAGTGCAAACAGGAAGCAGCTGCCTATAGTGCTTAAAGTGACACTAAATTTTAAAATGCAGTATGCTTCGGTGGTTCTGTTGTTTTGTGTTCTTAACTTTGACCCACATCTCCATGCATCTACTCATATGATGTCTTTCTTTTACCTCTGTGGCAGGGAGTTACCTGTGTACATGTTTGCTCTTGAAACTGGCACTCTTTCAGTTAGGGAGTGCCTCATGTTGGCCTGCTGAAGTAAATAATATTCCTCTGGAGGCTTTTAAGGGACATCTGTGTGTGCATGCTCAGATCTTTACAAATGTTCACTGAAGTTCAATAAAATTAGACCTAAGCGTTTTGTGGGATGCTCCAGAATACAGTGGTAGTACAGTGTGTTCCCAACTAGAATCTAGTGGAGCTGTTCGGTCACGTCTGATGAGGGCTGTTGGTGGGGGTGGGGAGGTGTCAGTATGTCTGATTCTGACTGAGTTGAAACGCACTGTAATGTGATTCTTCCTGTTGCATAATCTTATACAATGGCGGGACAAAATCCAGCTCCCTCTACATCAGCCTTTGTTATTCTTTCTCAGCCTTTAAATGCATGACTATGTCAACAGATCACTTATTATAGTGCAGGCTGTGGATTTCATTGTCTTATGTTAAAATGCATATTGGCTTAATAGGCTACTTGTCTTTATGTGATGCAGTACTAATCAAAGTATACTGTACATATGTCAGTTGGCAATAGTTTTCATTACATTATTGAAAAGTTTGTAAATGTATTATACTATCTCTTCTCTTCCCTGTTTTCACATGTACAAGGGATTTATGTCAAGTTATAGAAATATGTGCCAGAAGTCACAAGTCTTGCTTCTGTTACTAAAGTTCACTGGGTTTAGGCTGCTGAGTAAACCTGGCTTCAAGCCAGCTCATTTTTTAGATTATATCAGTGGGCTGACAGTTCATGAACATTTCTGAGTGATACAACTTCATATTATAATGATGATTTAAAAAATGATGGTCATGTTATTGTCACACTCTGGCATCTCAATAAACCCTGTAAAGCCTGACATATGAAATAATAGTGAATAGAATAGGTTACGGAACTTTTAGACAAAATATGAAAGAAAATATAAAGTTTTCATATGTTTTGTATCATATTTGATACATCAGGATTGTATGGCTCATATGTATGAGAATACGGAGCTCACACTCAAGGAGGAAAAAGCACATCAGTTTTATTCAGAGGCCCAAACTGAGAAAAAATATGTACTTTGGTTCAGATGTTGTTATTTATTTGGCCAAAAAGTACAGGTGCATCTCAATAAATTAGAATGTTGTGGAAAAGTTCATTTATTTCAGTAATTCAACTCAAATTGTGAAACTCGTGTATTAAATAAATTCAATGCACACAGTCTGAAGTAGTTTAAGTCTTTGGTTCTTTTAATTGTAACTCTGATAACGTGTAATGTAGATCAATGAAATGTATATACCAGTAAAGCAGACTGTTTGCATAAAAATATCAGTTTAATAGAATGCATATAATATCAGTTGTCACTCTATATCTCCCTATAATATGTCTTAGTAAGATGATATTTAAATGTTTAGTTTTATGACAAAAGCTCTGTGGTTTTAATTGTGGGGTCAAACATATAATGCAATGCAATAAACAAACATTCCTAAAAAAAAAATACAATTAATTGTCCCTCAAAAGCCTGTTGTATCTTAATTGATACATGTATTTTAACATGATTAATTTTTTTTTATAGATAATCACATAAACCTAAGCTGCCTCAGTATAGTAAATGTTTATCTTTAAAATATTAATAAAAATCTAAAACTTATTCTTGCATTTATTTTATAAAAATCATCAAAGATTTTACAGTAAAAAGACATGTGTGCCATAGCCTGAAGGGGACATTTTTAAAGTATTAACTATTGATCAGAAAGCAGCAAACATGGATTAGATTGTGTACAACACATTTTTTCAAGTTTTGATCATTGATAGTTTTTTTAAAGTCCTTAGATGTTCACATATCAAATATGATACAACTGCCTTTATGGTTATGAAGTGGAGGTATGAAAGTTTTCTTTTCCCTTAGGGCATGATTCAGCACATTTCAGTAAGAAGCTGAAGCTTGCTTTATGATTATGTCCACATTTATAGGTTTTAGTTTTCTTGCCTTTTTCTGTGTCTATATTCCATACACTGCATCATCCATTTACTATAAGAAAAATTTAGGAATTTATAAATTTAGGAAAATAATAAAAACTCGTGTGTAAGTATATATACTTGTCTAATGCGCTTCTTTTTCCTAATTGAATAGACTTCACTGTCTGTTATAAATGATTTATTTAATGTATCCATGTATTTTCTGTTGTTTCGCAGACATTTGTTTCTGATGCACGTGAAAGAAGAGCTTTTCAAAGGAAGCTTGCGATTGGACATGGAGCAGGCGATTGAGCTCTGTGCATTACTGGCTCAGGCAGAGTTTGGAGATCACAACCATAACACAGCCAACTACTGCTACTCCCAGATCTACGGTCAAGACCCCAGCCATGACACCATCAACAAGTAAGACCGCCGGAAAGTGTATATTCTCAGTCAGAATAACATCTGTTCTTCCTCCAAATAACACTAAAGTAATTCTTCCTCTGAATGCTGCAGAAAGAAAGTGACTGAGACAGTTTTGTGGAATAACAGTGGTGCCTTTTGTGTTTTTATAGTATTTTTTTTAGGCATAAGTCACTGGAGGGTGTTAGTCAGGCTTCAGCGGAATATCAAGCCCTGCAGCTGGTTTCCTCCCTCAACTACTATGGCGTCGAGTGGCACTCTGCACGTGACTCTGAGGGACAGGAGCTGCTCATCGGGGTTGGACCAGAGGGCCTGTTTGTCTGCAAAACAGATTTCACCCCTATTGAAAGGTGCATATGTATGACAACAAAAACAAGAAACACCGGGTCTTTCAGAGATTTAAAATAAATGTCTATAACATCACCTCTTCATTTTTTTCTTTCAGAATCATTTACCCAGTCATTCAAATGGCCACTCAGTCTGGAAGGAATGTGTATGTGACCATTACAAAAGACAGTGGGGACAGCGAGGTTCTTCTTTTTAAGTTCATCAGTCCCAGTGCTGCCAACGGACTATATCGTGCTATCACAGAAATCCATGCCTTCTACAGGTGAATGTCGTTATGATTGTATCAAGCGTACTTTAGTAAAGGGATTTCAGAAGAGAATACTATTTTAGCATTTGTACTGTTCATCCAGGGCTGTTATAGTTTTGAATTCTAATTTAGTTTTTATTTTAAATCTGTCTGACTTTAGTTTTTTTGTTGGTTTTCACTTTTTCATTGTTAGTTTTAGGTTCGTTTTTTAAAAGTTTATTCTAGTTGTATGTTATTTAGCAACAAAAATGCTTAAAAATGTTTTCATTTAAATTTTTGAATTTTTGTTAACAACAATACCACTGTGTTTAATTTCTGAATTTTTAATTTAAAGTCATCTTAATGTAAAGATTAGCAGATTTTCTAGTTTGTGTATATTCACAACACCTGCAATACAGAAACTTTATGGGCTCCATTAGTGATCAATACATTAAACATATAAACCATAAAGCAATTTAAAACTATTTCATATCCATTTTTAATTTAACACAATTGAACTTAACTTTTCAGGTGTGACACTGTAACAAGCTCGGTGAAGATGCAATATAGCCGTGACTTCAAGGGTCACCTGGCTTCCCTCTTCCTCAACGAAAGCATTGATCTTGGTAAAAGGTACATCTTTGACATCCAGCGCACATCCAAAGAAGTGTATGACCGTGCGCGACGAGCCTTGTTCAATGCAGGGATGGCTGTGACTGGATGTGGGAGTCCGAGAGACGATTGCAGTCTATCTCCACTGAGACAGACAAAAGTTGAAAGGGAGGAACAGACGTGCGTCAGCTGCAGAGAAACTTGCGTTCTGAAGGAGAAGCTCCAAAGGCTACAAGAGGCCCTGACCTGCTCTCTGTGCTGCGAACAGGAGATCAATGCTGCGTTCTGTCCTTGTGGACACATGTTCTGCTGCTATAACTGCGCCAGCCAACTTCAGGTGATTATTGTATAATTACTACAAGATTAGTGCTATTTAGAACTATATATAATGTATGTATGTATATAACTTACAATAATAAACAATATATACTTAAGTCAAATTCTATCCATGCAGGCTGTGCTAAAGATGACTGTATGTGTGTGTGTATATATATATATATATATATACTGTATATATATTTATATATAAAACACTATATCTCATATATTATATATAACTATATCACATATAATATTGTGTATTGTGTAATATTGTGGTATTTTCTTGTGAAAAAACATTCAACATATTCAACACTGATGACAAATAAAAGAAAGTAATTTTTTTCTCATGCTTAGCAATCATCTAAATTGACCAGTTAAGTTAATGATTAAGAGAACTTACACTCTTAGGTTTACATAACTTCTAGTTACCCTCCTAACATATTTCTCGACATGTGCTGTCAGCCATTAGCGGGTGAAGATCTTGATAATCAGACATTTCTCGTTACGCAATATTCCTGTGACCTTTTGAATTTCACCTTCTGACATCACAGAAGTCTTATATCATTCAGTTCAGTGGTGCATGACTGGATAGTTAAAACTGGCACATCGCCTAACTGCATAATTAACAAAAACAAAAAAGAAAAAAATATAGGTTTAAATAAGAATATGTTTGACATTAATGATATTTTCACTTCTTTCCTCACTTATCAGTGTTGTTCAGTGTGCCGTTCAGATGTGGACCGTGTTCAGCATGTCTATTTACCCACCTGTGCTAGTCTACTTGGCCTGGCAGAGGCAAAAACCACCACCTTCAGTGTGTCCAGAGGGACTTCCGTCTCAGAGGATTGTGGCGATAAAGAAAATACCTGCCAGATGTAGGATGGATAACATCTGCTCACCATACATGGACACCATGAGACTATTTTAAAAATACAGAAGAAATGTTATGATAAATTATACAGTGGTTCTTAAGAGTGAGCTGAACATCACAGGGTGAGGCCGGCTATCCGCAAATACCTCAAAAAACAAACAAAAAAAACAATTACTACTGTTAATCATACTGTTATTTTTCACAGTATGCACTATATTTATAGGCATAAAAATGAATAAACAGTTTTACACTGGAGGTCATTAAGAGAGGCAAATATTGGGCATGGTACTCTTATGATTGTTTAGTTACTGTATTAGGACACATAAGTAAATACAAATGTAGTTCTTAACACTCCACATCAACTGTATTCTATATCAGAAAGGATTTTTAAAAAGGTGTATTTTATATTTGTCTCTGTGTGTATACAGTTTTATCTTACAAATATTTCAGAAAATACATTTCGTTAAATTACATGAAAAGGGGTTCTTTCTAGTGCTACTGCAGTTGTCATAAAATAAGTCTATTATGCACTATATTACAAAAGGGTCCATATAACAAAGAATTATGTCCTCTTTCAGATTGACATGTATTTCATCAATATTTCGTTATGTAATAAAGAGCTTTTACACACCTTTTAATACCTGACTGGTATTTTTGTTTTTGTTTTGTTTAATTAATTCTAGGACCTTATTCTAGACATATTACATCTTTCCGTGTGCACCTTTAGTCATGCAACTGTAATACTATATACACACACCCTTTTTCATATTAATAAAAGATTCTCTAACAGTGTACTGTACAGTACAGAGTCTCATTTTAAGGTAGTGAGACTCATGTTTTGCACGTATAACTGTACTGATATACTGTACATGTAACTACTGATATGCTATATGTGTTACAGTACTGATATGCAGACTACAGTGTCTGTCGAAAGTGAATTGATGGCAAAGGTTATAGCCAGTATAACGTTATGATAATTCTGAGAAGGCTAGGCAAGTACTGTAAAGTACAGTAAAGATAACTATCAAATAAGTGTCCTGACAGTGTTATACTTCTTTACAGAGCATGGCCAGTTAAAAATACAATTTCAATCTGCTTATAATTTAATATGCTTGTATTTAAAAATGATGTAGGCTAAATCGAGATAAATATTCTACATATATACTAAATATTTACATATTTATTTAATTAATTAATGCCGAGAGGCTTGTTTGTAGTCTTATAGAGACTCGTTCTACAGGATACATCAATACGCCAGTAGGAGGCGACAAGTCTTTATGAGTGAGTCATTTATTTATTCACCTGATTCGTTCAAAAACTCTAATTCACATAAAGTGACCGACTGAATGCGGAACAGTAATTCTCCTAATATGCATGTCATACATTGCAAAAATAGTAGTTGTAATATGCTAGTATGCTGTTCCGAATACAGCCACGTTTTAATGAGTGAGTCATTGAATCATTTTATCACCCAATTAGTTCAAACACATTGATTCATTTAGAAACGAAACACTACAAATGTTTTTGTTGCTCGGAGAAATTCAGCGATTAGTTCTGCGTTGGCTTCGTTTGAAACAGTTTTCTTTGGTGGAGCAAAAACCGACAACTGGAAAAATTGTCTACAATGTAAGTTATTCAACATTTACTTCTTGTTTATTGAACTGTTATATGAAAGCATTCGTATAACAGTATTAATCAACATCACTCGTGTGATATTGGATGTATAGTATGTGTAGTATGACATTTATTTGGTGGATAAAGACATTATGATATAAGGTAAATGTTCAGGAAAGAAAAACAGTGCTGCCCCAGGTTGTCATCTGCAAGCCTGGAACAAGGAACAGAATGTTCTCCATGAAGAAATCTACTATGCATTAACTATAGGCTTACAGACAAACCATTTAGCCCAAAGTTCATAACTCTTGCACAATCTTACCCATCTGAGTCACAGGCTATTTTCATGTCAAGCTATACTTTGAGTGTGTTTGCATGTGTTATGTAATGGGTGGCTGGAGTTGATGTAAGGTATTTACCTGAAGGTACCCAGCAAGCAATTTTGCGTTTAAAAGACGTCTATTAGACGTCTAAATATAGCCTAGACGTCTAGGCTAAAACGAGGCTAAATTTGGGCTGTCAGTGAAAATCTAATAGACGTCTAATCATAGCCCATGTATAGACTAGTCATCAATTAGACGGCTATTAAACGACTACATATATACGTCTAATAGACGGTGAATATGCGTCTAGGCTAAAACAAGGCTAAATTTGGGCTGTCAGTGAAAATCTAATAGACGTCTAATCATAGCCCAAGAATAGACTAGTCATCAATTAGACCGCTATTAAACGACTACATATATACGTCTAATAGACGGTGAATATGGGTCTAGGCTAAAACAAGGCTAAATTTGGGCTGTCAGTGAAAATCTAATAGACGTCTAATCATAGCCCATTTATAGACTAGTCATCAATTAGACGGCTATTAAACGACTACATATATACGTCTAATAGACAACAAAATGGCAATCCATACATAATCTCACTAGTTATTTTGCCAAAAAACGACATGAAACCAAATTCAAGATTATTTGGGCTAGAAGTGGGTCACACATAGCCGGACTATATCGGGTCTATACTTAACCGAGACGTTGAAATGACGGCTATTGCTTGCTGGGTAGTGTCTTAGAAAAGTGCATATCTGTGATCGGAGACATGGGGCAATTATCATTTTATTGAAAGTCACTCCTCCACTCTTTCTCCATATTTTATCTCTCCACATTCTTAAAAATAAAGGTTCTTTATTAGCACCTATGTTTCCATGAAGAACCTTTAGCATCCATGATAACCTTTCAACGCACAAAAGGATCTTTACATTAATGTTCTTTAAACTAATAAAAGTGATTCTCTTAAGATTGGTTCACTAAAAGATTATTTGGGGAAACCAAAATTGTTCTCCTATGGCACCACAGCAACTTTGTCATTGAATAATTGAATAATTCAAAGCATCTATGTGTGGCTGTACAGTAAAAACAACAACAAAAAACTGATTTCAGTCAGTTTTAGGTTTATCATCTCAAATAAAATCACAGTTCATCGAAGGAAAAAGGCAACTAAAATTGGCACAGTATTTTATTAGAGTGATTATACAGATACAATAGATTTGTACTATACAGGAAGTCATTGAACTAGACATATTAGCCAAAAGTCGAGTCCGATGTTCCTTTCTATTTCACAAAAATCAAAACAGCTACAAAAACTTGCAAGCACCACCAAAGAAATTATCACTGACTTCACTGAACAGTCTTGGATGCTCTGTTCACATAAACACGCCACAGTTAGAAAAGCTGAGGTTGACTTCTGTCTTCATTGCTTTTTGTCAGTTTGTAGAAAAGGAGCTTGTCAAAGAATGAGAAAAATATCACAGGTACAACGAATCACACAAATATAGTCATTTACATCGAATATATAAGAAAATGAGAAATCAGTTATGTGCTTTTTTCTTCTTTTTTGAAGAAATGTCACTCTGGCGATTGAGGTTTTAACGGGAGGTATAAGATCTAGATCTTCCTTGAAAAAGAAAAAAACAATGAGATCAATGATGTGTATTCTATAGGTCAATTTCTAGACATCAAGTTTGGTCTTCCAACCCTAAATGAGGCCTTGTGGTATTGCTAGAACTAATCCTGGCTATGGACCATTGAGGCATATGCGTACAGCAAATTCTGACTGTCTTTGGATATTTTAATCCAAATTTGCTCATAAATTTGCTCAAATTTGTACATACAACAGAAAGTTGTATTTTCCCATATGAATGCATTTTCAATAGCAAGCACTAGAGCTACATTCACAACATGACTCATCATGCTAGTTAAAGTTAGCCGCCTTTGAACATTGGGTGCATGTACAATGATGGGATGTAGAGGGCGCAATAGTCAGCCAGTGACTTCCCATGAGTCATAGCACTGGAGCTAAAATGATCACCAGCTAATTTTTTTGTAACTGAGCATTTTTGCAAAAAGTAACACAGGAACAGAAACAGTCGGGCCAGTTTCTCAACCTGAGAATGCAGTTTGACTATAAATCGCTATAATGCTTTTATGCCTTCAAGTGGTTGACAGCCTTCTTTTTAAAAACAAACAAACAAAAAAAAAGTTTTTTTTTTTTGATGCAGATGATAATAAATCGCTGTTGTTAGGTTGAAACAGAATAGCACACACTGGATAAAAGAACGTTCGTTGCCAACAGTGTTGAAACCTGACTGTCTTCAATGAAGTTATCCACACAGTGCACAAACACACTGAGGTTTACATGTACATAGCTACACAGGAAAAAAGAGAGAGAGAAAAGAGAGAGAACAATGATACATATGAAACAAACAACAATCTAGAAACATTGACACTTTTGTAATGGTTTCTAGTCTATTGTCATAGCACTGACTTTTCTACTGCCTTACCAGTATCACCAGTACAATGGACTGTATTGAACATATTGTAGCTGTGTGGCTACTAATCAACAATCCCTTTCATTTCTCTTTCATTGTCCTCTCTCTTCAAAAGTGCATAAAATCCAAATCCAAATTGGACTGAATGTGCAATCAAGCATTACTTCTACAATATGAGGTCTAGTGTGATTCCATCTGAATAAAACCCTAGACGCAACAATACCTTTTTCAAGTCAGTCAACAAACTGACTTTAGTGAAAAACTCACACTCATGGCCACACATATCAAAATGAATAGTTTTTAGGTGACCTACAGAGCTGGCAATATGAAGTGTTACTGTTAACTATAAGTTTCCATACTCGGCTTTACTCTTTAAAATGTCTACTTGTGCAAATAGCAAAATTCTTATATGTATTCAAAGATTTTTTTTCTGAATTTATAACAGCACTCATATGTATTAAACAGTCAGTTGAGTTGGATAAGAATTATTTTGTGACTGTTTCACACAAAATACATCTGAAGACAATCCCATAAGGCTTTTGTTTATGGAATAGAGCAATTACATTTGTCATTTAAAAATGAAAGTTTATGGATTATTACCTTCTCTGTTATTTTTCATTGCAGTGTACTAAATTAATTCCTTTAACATGACCAGCACAGCAAAGATAAAGACAGAGAAAATAGATAATGTGTATACTAAAATCTAAAGATAGTGTCTCAACATTCATATTGTATTTTCTTTTTTTTTCTCTGCAGAGAAGTTACAAGACCATTACGTGTTTAGGTCATTAGCAGTATACTGCTAAGTATGGAGAATCAAAATTATAAAAGAGACCCACAGTGGATGACATACCTTATTCTGAGTAGTAGCTATAAATGATTTCGATGCAGACAAAAAATAGGCTGTGAGAGACTGAAGCATAGTCCTTTCAGGATGTCTTATGTCTATGTTCGCAATTAATTTTTGCCTATACTGGAAATTTACATTTTCAGTGACAGAGCAGACTGAACACAGCACAGCATCCTCCTTTGACCCACTGATTCTTACTATTTAAATGATCATATCTATGTAATTTTGTTAACTTTATCAGATGCTAAATTTATTATATAAACAAGTTAATACAAAAAGGCCAATTCTGTTTGTGATAAACCTGTAAAGCATGGCTTGTTTTGAACATTTGAGTATGCTGCGTAGATTTATTTGTATGGCAATTATATTGTCTTTAACAAAGAATTCATTATTGCAGCTGGACTGATTAAGGCCCCAATACTTAAAATAGTGTAAAGAAGACATCATTATTGAAAAACACTAAATGAGAAGTGCTTTGCACATAAATTGGGTAGTAATGCACAAAATGACTAACAGCACTCAAAATGGCCTGTTGCTGTAGTAACAAAACAAAGGTGGGAATGTTTCCATCCATTCATTCAACTTCCCCTAACCTTTCTTTAAAGTGCTAATTCTGACTTAAACGGAGACTTCTCTACACAGCCACTTTGACAATGTGAAGATTTTTCCAACGCTTTCTCACTCAAAACTGAGATCACAGATCCGATCAGGCCATCTGATTGGGTTAATTGTTAAATGCACACATGAGGTATGTGAAAGCTCAGTATTGCATATCTAGAAGACTATCAGCAATTGAATTAACATATAAGGATAAATCATTTAACATTCAATGTTGTATCTTGATGCTTTACTTGACTTAAGTCTGATTCAAAGTAGTCACTCGAGCATGTCACTCTCAGATGACATTATGTAAGCAAGGGATTATTGGGGGCAGTAACAAGTGGAAGGCTGCGTCTGTCAAGATAATCATTTTCACACAACTTGCAGAAGTCACTCGTAATCATAGTCACACAAATGACATGTCTTACTGTTAACCTTTTGCCATTAATCCATGTAACAGTCCATATCCAGTCAAAGCCCTGATTATGAATTAATTCAGTACACGTAACAGTAGACTAAAATTATACACCAACTGCTCAGCAAGCTGAGAAAAAAGTGGTCAGAACTTGCAATATACAAGCCAAAACTGTCATGTCCAGCTGATTTAAAAAGAATGTCTAAGGATACATATTACATATGACATGACTCAAATGATCAAACACATTAGTTACAGTAACCTGGATATGAATGTGATAGGAAAGCAACAAAGTACCAAAAAGTAAATCTGCTCTTCCTTGTCCCTCTTGGAGTCCATGGCAGTGATGGGGAAAGTATTCTGAGTCTCTGTTGTTGAAGCAAAAGCATTTTCTTGGACACCAAGCAAAAATAAATTTTATTCAGTTAATCAACATTATGTGATTTCTCAAATTAAGTAAGGCTAATTAATGTATTTCTTGGTTAGAAATTGACTCCCCACCACTGCTCTATGGAGTTCTGAACGTCCTCAGCAACCTGTGCTAGAGCGGCCCTCAATGCTGACCTTTAGCCGATGTGGGAGGAAGGAAAATTTGGGTAAAATCTGAGGGTCCTCTTGTGACCTCCACATTTCTCCCCTCTCTGGAGCAGACCATCTCCTCTTGCGGCTAACTGCTCTCTCGACACTAAATGTGCATGTCTTTTCTGCCTGGGTCTGGAGGTTCACCTGTGTCTGAGAAATTATTCCCCCATTCTCCAAGAGGGTCAACACATTTCTTGGGTTAGAAGTCTCAACCAGTGTTCCTGCAGTATTTTCCACTCCTGATGTCATTTTGTGTCCTTTCTTAAGATCCTCCATTTGGGTTAGTCTTTCCTCCATTGGCCCATTGTTTTTGGCTGGTTTGTATTTCGTCAAAGAGTCTGAAAAATTCTCTTTCTTTTGAATGCTATCTTTTAGGCTTTTAAGGGTTAGAGAGATACAAACATCACCCACAGAGAGTTTGGCACAGGATAGTGCTAGCAACTGGGTGGTGCGGTCAGGGCAGCAGGACGACCAACCTTGACCAAACACAAAGAAAGGGTATTCCACCAGAACCTCGACACAGACCTAAAACAGAGAAAACCAAGAATAATATTTGAGTTCCAATGGTTCATTAAGCTCTACCGAAGATTACTGCTAACATGACAAGTGAGCTTGGTTTGAAAAGAAACTGACTAACCTGGGCTTTGTTCTCTCCCACTGAGAACTGTATGATGACAGCATTGGGTGTGCAGCTGCACTCTATGCGCTCTACAGTGCTGGAGTCAATCTTCAGTTCTCCACTCACCTCCGCACTTTGCACAAAGTCCTCTGTCCGCAGATCCTCCACACGCTTTAGTTCGCCGTCTGCCAACTGGATAATAGAGCCCTTCATGAAGAATGGTGGTAGGTCTGGTGATGGTGATGATGGTGAGCTGTGAGGGCTTGTGGATGTTGGAGGTGTTACAGGAACTGGAGACCCCACTACACCGGCTGAAAGAACAGGCAGCTGTATTTGGGTTGGACTTGGCATGACACAGGAGGCATGACCTCCATCAGAAACTGTGATGTCTTTACCATTGGGTAGGACTGAAGCTGCAGCTGCAGGTGGGGATGTATTAATAAAGGTCTGAGGCAGAGCTGTTGATGCATTTGCAACACTGGGGATGACAGAACAGCGGGTGACCTCCGGCTCAGCAGTAGTTGGATTGATGTTAGTGGCACTCACTGGAATGAGCAAGGAGGGGTTGCCTGAGATCACCACGTGCTGTGGCAGGTTGCTTTGATAACCAGTTACTGCTTGCTGGGGTCCACCAGAAGCACTGGTGATGTAGCCAATAATTGGGAGCTGCTAGTAGTTGGAGGATATTCCGTCACCACAGTGAGAGCCTTATTTGATGGTGGGGGGCTGTCAGGCTCAGCACTGTTGCTCTGTGATGGGCCTGCATTGTTGGGGATGTGGGCCATGCTAGCCATGGTAGCAACACTGGCTAGCCAAGCCAAATTCTCTCCACTCTGGCTCTCACTAACAGCAGCTGACACCAGCACCTGCTTCCCTTCCAGAGCTAAAATCTCCCGCTTTTTTGGCGGAAGACATTCATTACAACGCTCCTGGTTAGACTTCATGGTCTTGGAGCTTGTCCCGTATTTTAACCCACTCGTCTTGATCAGGATGTTTTAAAGTTCAAAGTAGAACTCAGTTGTCAAGATTTTAATTGTTCTATTACTTTGCTCCACTTTTACTATAGTCTTGCCCATTGTCAGGACTCTTGTCATGAAAGGATTCATGTGCTTCATGTGGAATCATCTCTCACTGATGGCTATTGGTCCATACCTTCATCAGACAGACAGAAAACAAAAACAAACATTGAGAAAGTGTATCCTCTATGCACTGCCTTTGAGTCTATAAAACAAGCTCAAACCTATGTGCCTAAAAGTAGCATATTATGTAATTTTTGATCTTACAGTAACATCCTTTCAGTTATGAGTGCAAAATAAAGAAATAGTTTGAAATGGAATACATTTGATTTTGTTTAGCAACCGAAATGTTTTATTTAATATGCTAATTACAAAGTCAAACCTCACCTTATCTACTGAACACTTTGACTTCCTTTTCTTTTCTATGTATTAGTAGTGTAAACAACAGTTTAGTGAAAACGAATGTATGTCATTATCGAGAGTACCTCTGCACGTAAACAACGCATGCGTGTGGTGCTGCTGACGTACTGTAGAACACTGCGCCTTGTTTACGTGCAGAGAAACGCATGCGTCGTGGTACTCTCCATAATGGCAGAAGACGTCATTCGGACGAGAAAATTGTTGAATAAAGTTATTTTTGTTTTCTTTGCGCAAAAAAAGTATTCTTGTAGCTTTTGAAGCGGTTGAACCACTGATGTCCCATGGACTGTTTTACCGATGTCCTTACTACATTTCTTTGGCTTGACCGTGGTAGTACCCTTGCTGTCCATGGAGGGTCAGAGAGCTCTCGCATTTCATCAAAAATATCTTAATTTGTGTTCCGAAGATGAATGAAGGTCTTACAGGTTTTGGAAGGACATGAGGGTGAGTAATTAATGACAGAATTTTCATTTTTGGGTGAACTATCCCTTTAATGCATTTATGAATGATGCTTTTATTCAAGTGATTAGTAATGGATCTCCAAGGGGGTACAATGAACACGTCTCCATAATCAAATGTAAATCTAAATCGTTCTCATGCTTTAAGGATTAATAATGTTTGCACATTCATACAGTTCATCTACATACATCAATGAGGATGAAGAGAGCACAGGGTGAAAACTTAATATGTGAAAAGAGTGTGTGGACAAGAAAAAGATGAAGGATGAGAATACAGAAAGAGAAAGAGAGAACACTGGCTCTCCTGACCCACATTGAGCTCTGCCTGCAAGCGAGCATAGTTATTGAGTTAGAGTGTAACAGTGGAGAAGAAAGAGAGAGAGAGCAAGAGAGAGTGAGGGAGGGGGGAATAGAGGGAGGGAGAGATCCCTTCACCACAGTAGATCTGCACCAATCACTGTCCTACTTTCCCCTGCTACAGCTTACACCACACACAGCCATTAAATGCTTTAGTCTATTGTACACAGAGCGCAATACACACACGTACACATCAGCATATCCATTGGACTGATACACGCTTATGCATATGTGATTTGGTGCAGAGTGCTCATGTATCAAAGAACAATAGAACTGTAGTGATCACATAGATCACAGTCTTACACAGCTTTCAATGCACACAGCATAACAAAAGTACATTAAAAACATTACATATATATAACTGCATTCCCCTATCATTTCATGTATTTACAGGGATCCATAAACATTTTTGTGATACATTATTACATCCTAAAAAATTGGATGAAAAACAAACATTCACAATGCAGGCAGACAGTATTGTTTACCATTAACCTCTAAACCGGACAGACAGTCATTCATGTGACTGTAAAAAAATACTGAGAGATTGAAACTGGATATAAAGCCCAAGCCTCTATAGAGGGATTTTAAGTATTCTGAATGTAATATTTGCATGCACTTTGCGTTTCTAAAAGATGTTCTTCTGCCTTTAGCGTACTTGCATGTATACGCTTGCTGAGTTCCTTATGGTATTATATATATATATATATATATATAATAACAGCTTAGAGTAGAACTTGGGAGGGAATGTTGAAAAAGTTTCAAGAATACCTACATTTCACACATTATTTGTGTGTGTCTGTATGTGCATATGCACTATTTCTCTTTTACTGGGTGTCATATTTGCCTGTCTATTTCCAGAGGGTTTCAGAGAGCACTACTGAAATACACCCACAATTCAAAATAGCTAACTCAAACTAAGCCTGCAAGGCAATACAGCCACACGGAGGTGATGCTTCATTTCTGGTTTCTTTCTGCTTGTGGCTGATTCATGCCATAGAACTGTAGTACGTGCCAACAACAGATGGATTTTCTATTGAAAGAACCTCGATGAGTCTTCCTATTGACTACTATTGTTGTTAAATTGAGCTTAACCCTATATTTAACCCTCAGAAACCATTCTTTTACAGCTTCATTAGGACATTGTTTAACTTATGAAATAAATCATTGTAGGTGATTTCACTTGAAGGATTTACTATCCCTATAGGGCCATTTAGTTTTCGCAATGTAGACAAAACCTGACACACACACACATTCGCACACACTCGCTCACAGTGTGGCTGAGCCAAAGAGCCAGAAAGATTAACAACTTGCAGTATCCTTCTAGTTCTTTAACAGTAGATCTCATGCTCTGCAAGCCCACTACAGTTCAAAATGTCATCAAAGCAACATATTCACACCAATAATCCCACACAAAGACATTAACGCGCCAATAAAAGCAACATGTAACATGTCTGAGTAGCTGGCACAAAAACAAAGACTTCAGAATGTAACTATTCCCCTTTCGCAATTTATCTGCCACACAAACAAAAACAGTGTCACATAATTTTGCTCTGTGTTGTATGTAACACAAAGTTAATTCTGTGCACAGTGTGTTAATGTAAAATCCCCAGGAACGTTTTACTCACAGGGTGCTGTGACACCTTTTACAATGATGTCATCTCAGAGATGACTGAACCAGTAGCAGTGATTATGCATACAAATACAAACATAACTGCTCTGAAATGAAATGTTCATATTAACTTCTTTCCTCACAAAGCATGCTTATATGCTCAAAGGATTTTCACTCATGTCCATTTAGCGCCTGTATGCAGCTCCTCTCTGCACTTAACAACCTTTTATATGGGCGCCTACCCCTTTAAGAGGCAGTCTAGGGAGTCCTAAGCTAGACATGAATCCAAACAGAGCTGTTGCTGCCTTTACAATGACTAAAGCCTGTTTCTCTCTCTCCCCATAAGCAAACGAGCACAACATACAGAGTGACACTGACACATTTGCACAGAATTGCAACTATTTCTGCAAAACCTATTGTTTATTATTAGCTACAATAAATTGATTTCTCAAATGCATGCACATATTTGCTTCCCTTCATGGAATACGAGAATAATATAGTATGTGCAATAAGCATGTATGATTCAAAACCAAGCAAACATTTCATCTAAGGGTGATGCCTTACCTTTCTTTATAGGGGAGCCTTTAACAACTCTCTCTCTCTCTCTCTGCACTACGAGTGTAACTCACTCTACCCACTGGCAAGCTGTCCTTTGTCCAGGTTTAGCTCTGCTATCAGGTCACACACGCAATCCTCTGATTTATGTTTTCTTCCATGTCCAATTTTCCCCCCCGCCTTCACTCTCCTCCACTTCCTTCGACAATTGCTCAGAGTGCTGAGGGTAAAGGAAGTCCCCTCATCTGCGCTGTTTCACTAGCCCTACGTGTGAGAGCTACAGCGTATGTTATGCAAGGCAAACAGACTGCCAGCTCTCTCTCTCTCTCTCTCTCTCTCTCTCCCTCTCTCTCTTTTGCTCTTCACACATACACACACAGTGCTCTAGAGAACACGGTTCCTCCTCCCCCAGTCAGCCTCAGCAGCCTCATCAGGTATTCATTCAAAAAACACACTCCACTTGGCAGGGTGCCCAGACTACGCACACACAGGGAGAGAGAGAGAGAGAGAGCGAGAGGGAGGGAGGGACAAGGAGTAGGAAAGAGAGGGAGGAGGAAAAATTGTGAGCGAGGGACCGAGCACACTAGAAGAAACACGTAGCCTCACGTAGAGCACTGCACACTCGCGAGAAACACAAACACACACCAACACCAACAGACCATGAAATTCTCCTGAGAGAGTCTTTGTGAGGGTTTCTATGCGTTTTCTTGCTTTCTTTCTATGACTAATTAGTTTCTCTCAGTGGAAAACAAATTTAGTGCCTCACCACCATTACATGTGATAAGAGTAAGCACATTTGTATGGGGCTATATAAGCTTGCCCTGGAATAAACCCAGAAGGTTTCCCTAACATTAGTGTATGATTAACCTTTGGTTATTTGTTTGGAAGCCAATTACTGAGAATCTAGAAAACTGAGTTTTTTTGTGCAATTCTTGAAGGTATGGAAAACCATTGGAGAATGTATGCACAATATTCTCTAATGGATAAGTTTATATTTTTCATATTGTCACACACTATATTCTCAATTGCACAGTTATTAAAATTATAGCAGTGGTTCTCAACCAATTATTCTTCAGTATATGGTATATACATATATTTCTTTATTTTTTTTTAAATAAAAAGCCCTTAGTGGGCTTCAGCCCCCTGGTTGTTGAGAACCACTGCATTATACCACTGAGTATTTAATTAAATGTATAAAAGTCAAACCCATCATAGCTGAAAACATTGCATTATTGTTGAGTTTAACGTAAACTGAAAGGCATACAAGAAAACACAAAACAAGCATATATTATTAAAATCCAAAACACGTACATACACTCACCTACATATAATCACATACACAAACATAGAAACCTGTATGTCTCCCACATTAAGCATGCAAAGTAGTTGCAGTTCACCCTCAGGGGGGACCCACATGCAAATACAGTCACTTGCTCCACCACACATACGCTGACATACGAAAGTGTTATCTTCGCACACAACCTTGAGAAGATCTGAAAACACCCTGTGTTCAAAACGCATGCTGTCAACAAGGAGAAATGCTAGGAACATAAAAAAAGCCATCAGCAATATGTAACCTCTAATATTAGCCTGGCCTGGTTTACTCTCTCTGAGCAGATCCCAGCACTGCATTGGTTGTATTTGCCAAGCCACGGACACATACAAAGCCACCATATAGCATATGAAAGAAAAAGCTAATCTTTGGAAAACTCACTAACCATAGACTTCTCATGGCCAATCATTCACCCACATATGGACGTCTCTCAGTATGTCGTCTTCTTGTTCTGGAATCCTAATCTTTTTAGTGTCTCTAACATAAAGGTTTGAGAATTTTAACCATAAACTACTAAATAACATAAAAGTTTAAAGCATGTAAAATTTAACTGCTGTAGCGATATACAGTATGTAATATATACACTTCTGTTCAAAAGATTTTTTGAAAGAAATTAATACTTTTATTCAGTAAGGACACATTAAATTGATCTAAAGTAAAGACAGTAAAGACATTTATAAAGTTATCAAAAAAAACAAGCTTTTGGAGAAAAAAAATTATATATATATATATCAATGCCTGTAAAGAACATATGTGGGAATTGAAGAAACAGTCAATATGGCAGTGCACCATTGCTTAAATGAAAGACAGATTTACACAGTCATCTAGACTGAAAAAAGTGTGTATGTGAATGTACTGTGTATAGATAATAGCGTGAAAACTATTTCTTTGGCGAAACCGCTATTTCAAGATGTGGTAGCCGAAAACTGCTTTTTGAACCACTATCACTGCTAGATGATGATGACATTCTGGACTTCTTTGAAGACTGAGCAACTCCACCAGCACCCTCAATCCTAACCTCACTTTCATCTGTCACTTCATATGAACCTTTACTTTTTGAGCTAAAACCTCCAATTGTAGCAAACTTCAACTTTCCTTTTTTGCCTTTAACCTTTTCTCCAACATCAACTGAAACGTTGCCACCCTCTGCCTGTAAGTGGCCTTCAGCAGAAACAGGGGAAGCTAAACCTCCCTCATCACTTACAGAGGATGAGTGATGTGTTTTTTTGAAGAGGTCAAGGGAGGCAGATTTACTCTTTGGTGAAACTTTAAACCCAGAGCTTCCCTCTACTGTCAACTTGCCACTTGTCAATTCCCCGGAACTAAGGCTCAACTCCTTAGACACCTTTGCACCACCTTTACTTGTAACATCAACACCTTCTCCCTCAACAATAAGATCAGCTGCACTGCCACCTTTAGATTTAGATTTGACAAATAATTTTGGCATTTTGACTTTCACTTTTCCACCACTGCTTTTCATATCAGTGTTCTCAATTTCCAGACTTTGGGAAGTAACTTTAGAACCAGCAGCCAATTCACATGAACCTACATCAACTCCCATCTCTCCTCCACCTACTTTAGGCAATGCAACACCAAACTTTGGTACTTTGATTTTGGGAAAGGTTACATTAACATCTTGGTACTCCATCACACCAGATAATGATGCATCTGGCTTCATGTCTAACCCACTTGCAGTCTCTCCCTTTTGTCCCCTTACATTAAAGCCTGGTATTTCAATGATCCCTTTTACTCCTTTTTGTTCAGTGAGATTTAAATCAGCATCTAAAGCACCACCATGGACATTTACAGTAGGCACTGTCAACTTAACATCCTGTATTTTTCCTC
>NW_015626406.1:284033-292751 GCF_001515625.1 Sinocyclocheilus rhinocerous
ATATATATTAATTTCTATAGTTACAGATACAAATAATAAAGACTTTCATGCTATTCTATCCATTATTATTATTATCTCTGTCAGAGGCAGCAGGTGTCAGACAGCTTTGGCAGAGACTATTAGACAGAGAATACCTGTACTGTTCTCACTCTGGATGGCTCAGTGTCTAAACCCTACAAAGCCATGCAGAGAGACAGTCTTTGATATCTCCATTCCTTCTAATAGCAGGAGATTTTGGGAGGGTTGCTATGTTACTGTTTGTCGAGGTATTGCCTTAACCAGTCTCTGGGGAGATGGGATGAAAGAGCTATGAAGTGTTCTCACTTGACTGCCAGTCTTAGCTTCTCTTTTTTCATCTTCCTTTTCTAGTTTAGCTCTCACTTTCATAAAACTCAGATTAGACAGATGTAAACTATACAGTGAAAGATAAGTTAAGTGTGCCATAAAGAAGTACACATTTAACTTAAATCAAAGTCACCAGTGTATAACCATCAGGAGCTACTCTCTGCAATGACAGAAATGCACTCACAGTTGTCCATGATCAGGTCCACTTTCTTCTCACAGAAGTCCAATCACTTTTGCAAACCCTGGAGGAAAAAAGTGTTTTGCTGGCTATATTAAGTACTGACACCTGTTCACTCTTCACACTGACAGAACTTTCACCCTACAGAACTTTGCTGAAACTTCTTAGAGATAGTGAGGCATGTCCTAACATGTCCAGACATGTACAAGGGGACAGAAGACCAGAACTCATGCTGATATCTTTGCAGTGGACACAAGCATAAAACATAAGATATGATGTAGAGGACCAACTTAACAGAATTTAGGGCTGCAAAAATGAGAAAATATATTAATATGCTAAGGTTATGGCGTTCATGTAAAACAAGGAAAGAAAGTGTTTTCTCGTGAAAAATGTAAGACAGTTTGAATGATTGTATATAGTAAATTTGTAGTTTGAAGCATGTGAAGAGAATTATGAGACAGTTTAATCTCTCATTTCACAGAAACATTATAAAGTAAAGAAAGATATTTATATAAAAATATATTTATAAAAAATACAAATGGGCGAAATTGCAAATGGACAATATGGCAGATGTAGGAATGAACTTCCCACCTTACAGTTAAAATTACACATCGCCTTTCAGTTAGACTCATCACCTGTTTATTTTACATTTACACCTTTACCGTGTGTTTAGTGTTAGCTAATTCACTCAGATTAGCTTCAAAATGCAGTTTTTGTTAGAATTTTCACAAAATAAGCACCATTTATGATACCAATGTTATGTCATTTTATTGCTAATTTGAAATATTTTATTAAAACGCGATCTTGACAAAGAGTTTTAGAGATATCAGTCCCTCCCTGTTCAAGTAGACAGGAGCTATTTTTGGCAGAATGCCAATATGGCCGCCAAGTGAACTGACTTCCCTTTAAAGGGACTTTTCTAACGGAAGGCATCCAGTCCGGTGTCATTTGAGTGATCTGTACACACTTCGAACTGGAAAGCCCCTTGATTTAGTTGGTACTATACTGTCTCTGAGCATGTGGGAAGATTTTGCAAGGACCTGTGTTGCCGAGGTAACAAGGACAGGGTCTACATATGTCTCAAGGCTTCCACCTCGAGAATTTTTCTCTGAGTCATGCGTTATGTGAGCGTGTAACTATGTATGCATGTGAAGAAAAAAGTTTTTTTATCCCTTTAATACATTTAACACTTTATTTTCTGTGTGTAGCAAAAAAATTAAAGGCAAAATTACTGTTTCACCCTTAAATCAATGGATATTTTACAATAGGTTTACAAGCAATTACTCTAAGAATAAATAGTTCTCATGTTTGGATGATTAATAGACAATATGTCCAGGATGTATGACATTTGTTTGTTTGCAAGGCCCAATTGAATGTAAAACAGATGAGCTGAGTCACAAGGTCTGTTCAACTCAAAGAAATCGTATAATCACAGAGCTATTTGTAGTACTATCTTTAACTGGACCCCAATGACTTTCAAAATATTTTCTTTTGTGTTCCACAGAAGAAAGATTGTCATACAGATTAGGAACGACACATGGGTGAGTAAATGACGACTGAACTTTTAAAACTATCGTTTTCAAGTACTTCATTAAACAGACTTCTTAAACAGAACCACAATAACAGACAGCCAAATCTTTCTGAAAGTAAAATGTTTTTCCATGTCTTTCAGAGCCAGTATTTCAAGCATTAAGCCAAAAATAGCTCTGGCCTACACACTTCTGCTGAGAATACAACTCGAGGAGCAAGGAAGCTCAACCACTTTACAAGCACAGACATGAAGAACATCATCGTTGTTTTCTTTAAACATTGCCAAGGGGTTGAGGAGGGCAAAGTTCAGTGGTCAAAAGTGCTGAATGCTTAATAAAAGTGAAACCTCAGACTGGTCACTATATCTGAGGCTTCCAGTAAGGAATGCAATAACATTCTCTTTATCAGACACTCAAAAGGCTTAATACTAAGCACAAGGGAAGGGCACTACAGCCTCAATAGTGGTTTTGGCAGCCTAACAGAGAGAGGAAACATAAGAAAACAGACAAACAGCAATTATAAAACCGAGCCATTATAAAACCATTACTAGATCTTCCATCTCTAATCACAGTCACTGCTTTGCCACAAAAGTACTGGAAAATGGTTAACTCTACGCAGAAACATAAAATGGAGAAAACCATACAAACCATGTGAAAATGGATTTTCTCCTCGCTTTTGCTTAACGAATAACAAGTAAATTATAAATGCTACCATTTGTCAATTTCTACACAAGTTACTTTTCACTTTTAAAATCTGTTAGAATATGTCTAATAATGTTTCGTAGTCCAATGCATTATGAATTATTATCGGAATCAGTATAAAAACATAAACTGGAATGAAAATTGTTCCTGCTCTCATATTCTGTATCCTAAGATGTAGCAAAGATTATATTACATTTGGTTTCTTTTTTAATTTATCTCTTGGCAAAACCGCTGAGGTAAACAAGTGGGTTAATCCATGCCACTTCCTTTTTCCAGTGTTGCAACATTATTTCCAGACATGCCTGAACTTTTTGTAAAGGGCCAAAAATCAAACTCGACTGAGGATTGAGAAAGCAAATGTTTCATACAGTATATCCAACTATATTATACTGAATATGCTTTTTAAAAATTTTATTCACTCATGTTCTCTTCATTTCAATGCAAAAACATAAAATGCACTGAAATGTGATATGGCATGGCGGGCCAAATCATGAGATGTCAAAACCAGACAGGCCAGATGAACTTATGAGCCTGGCAAACAACTGCCACCATTCATTCCAAAAGAAGCCACTTTGTACTTTAATAGTTATACTGACTTATTAGTAAAATGCAATGATTTTCATTATAAAATAGAACATTCATAGTGAAATCCACTCTTTCTAAAGTAAAAAAACTGATTTAGTTATTCTACAGTTTTTCCTTTGAAATAGATTTATTTCAGTACAACTTCCTGATTTTGTGAATTTGTTGTGCTTGAATTGTTTAGTAAACACTGATACTGTTGCTGGGCAGACACTTTCCCCTTTGTGCAACTTGACTGAGTTCACTATTGCTGAATGACTGGGGACCAGATTCAAGAATTCCTCATGTCAACAAATGTTTATTCAAATGGGACCATAAATGAGTAAGACTGTAAGGTCAAGGAAAGTATCTAGTGGTCAGACTTTCCAAACCTACAAGCACAACGTTCCAGTGGAATGGCCTATTTGAATACATACATTTGATCATGCTGTTTAGCCAAGCACTGTATGGCTGTCCCCTATAATCTTGTAACCTATCTTTCAGTATACCGAAGCTCTGGCAAGCTGTCAGTCCCTTCGATTTACCAGCAGCTGCCACTGAATAAAGTCCCCCGTCAGGATTTTAATAATTAATTACAGGTTTAAATCAAGTCATCACATAACAGACACAGAGTCCAACATATAGACATGAATAACAGACATGCTTTGCTGCATCTCCCACAGTGTTGCCGCCAAATCTGTCCCCTCTGAGATTAACCCCCCATCCATTCTCATCTCAGCACCTTCCGTTATAATGGACATTGAAGTCTCCATTCTCCTGCAGCTGGATCACTAATTAAAACGTCTGCCAGAGAGCCATGAGTCACATACACATAGTTAGTTGCCTGTCAGTGTGTAAAGCTGGAGGTGTTAAACATGAATCGCCTTACAGACAGACACTTGGACATTGATAAGGTTGGTCAATACTTTTGAACTGTGATAACAGTCTGCTCTAAATTCAGAGGATGACTGGCCTCAAACTGAGGAATATATGTATTTTTACAATTTATTTTTCTGTATATTTCAATGCATTTCTATTGTACGTAAATTGCAATACGTAAGATTGCAATTTCACTTCCCACTGGTATAAATAAATCGTCCTCTGATCAAACCTACCTCTACAAACCAAATGTGAATCTTCTTTACCATGTTTCACTGTGCTCACTTTCTATAAAGCATTATATGGCTCTAACAACTGGCTTATAAATAAACCTATAATAAAGAGATCAGAAGAAAAACATACATTTGGGGGATAGAGAGGTCAATAACAATTTTCATGGCAAGAATATGTTTTGTTTATTTCGAAGGACCAAATATGGATGCTCTGTTTTAAAGTACACTGTTATAGCCTCGAGCGATGAGGAAATCCCCTCTCTTTTTGACAGTACAAGACAACGACATTAAGCTACAATTCAACACTGTATGCTGCAGTCTTGGGGTAATAAAGACGGAATAACAGCATAGAAGCCTAAAATGCCAATGAGGATTTTATCGCTGTTTTGAGAGCACTGTTCCTCGCTATTGTCGTTTTGATCATCGATTTGGAAGAGCAGACTCATTTTGCAAAAGCTCAGAGTGAACATCAGTCTTGGATGATGAGAAACCCAACCCCATCTTATTTTCAACTGAATAGCCAATCAGATCACACCAATCACAGTCACCATGGCACTTTGATTGGCTACCGATGACATCATTACTACAGAAAGTAAAACACATCACCAATTAATGACAGAATGCTGTCCAATCAGCCAATCAGCTTGTTGTTTGGAAGCCTCTGACAACATGCCTTAGAGGCTGACTGTGTCCTTTCCTTCTCTCACCCTTCAGACCACTCAAAAACAGCAAAACTTAACTAGTGCAAACACATGAATGCGCTTTTATAGTACCTGCCAACAATTTCACATTCACTGCCAGAATTTTGAAAAGACCAGATCAGAGACACACCTGATGAACACTTAGCTTGACATCCTGCTACAGAAGGGATTCATTTTTTTTAAACAAATTATATATAATGAGCCAGCGGTCCCACTTTATATTAGGTGGCCTTAACTACTATGTACTTACATTCAAATTAATATTTGATACAATACACTTATTGCATACATACATGATTTTACATTGTACTTATATATATATATATATATAAAAACTGCATGCAATTACATCTGTAATTAGTTTCTGTAATAACATTTATAGTTACACTGTTGACCCATCCCTTCCACCTTAACCAACCCTTAAACCCACCCGTACACCAAACCTGTCCTTAACCTTACCCGTATCCCACCTCAATAGCAGCAGAAGTGTTTTGCAAAACAATATGAACACAATAAGTACATTGTACTTATTTTTTGATGTAAGTACATACCAGATATGGAGTTTTGTCTTCTGTAGAGGACATAATTTTTTTGCGATTTCTCTAAAACGTTACATGTCAGAGTTTTAAGTCTGGATGTCCTGTACAGAGCACATTCAGGGCTTTTCAGAGATACCAAATGATTGGATGTTTCACCATGACCACTCAAACTCCTTGGTCTTTAAAAATGGCTGACATTAATTTAGTGATCAAGTGTTACACCCTTATGGAAATATGATAATATTTTGTAATTATCATTCAGTGTGTAAAGCTGGAGGTGTTAAACATGAATCGCCTTACAGACAGACACTTGGACATTGATAAGGTTGGTCAATACTTTTGAACTGTGATAACAGTCTGCTCTAAATTCAGAGGATGACTGGCCTCAAACTGAGGAATATATGTATTTTTACAATTTATTTTTCTGTATATTTCAATGCATTTCTATTGTACGTAAATTGCAATACGTAAGATTGCAATTTCACTTCCCACTGGTATAAATAAATCGTCCTCTGATCAAACCTACCTCTACAAACCAAATGTGAATCTTCTTTACCATGTTTCACTGTGCTCACTTTCTATAAAGCATTATATGGCTCTAACAACTGGCTTATAAATAAACCTATAATAAAGAGATCAGAAGAAAAACATACATTTGGGGGATAGAGAGGTCAATAACAATTTTCATGGCAAGAATATGTTTTGTTTATTTCGAAGGACCAAATATGGATGCTCTGTTTTAAAGTACACTGTTATAGCCTCGAGCGATGAGGAAATCCCCTCTCTTTTTGACAGTACAAGACAACGACATTAAGCTACAATTCAACACTGTATGCTGCAGTCTTGGGGTAATAAAGACGGAATAACAGCATAGAAGCCTAAAATGCCAATGAGGATTTTATCGCTGTTTTGAGAGCACTGTTCCTCGCTATTGTCGTTTTGATCATCGATTTGGAAGAGCAGACTCATTTTGCAAAAGCTCAGAGTGAACATCAGTCTTGGATGATGAGAAACCCAACCCCATCTTATTTTCAACTGAATAGCCAATCAGATCACACCAATCACAGTCACCATGGCACTTTGATTGGCTACCGATGACATCATTACTACAGAAAGTAAAACACATCACCAATTAATGACAGAATGCTGTCCAATCAGCCAATCAGCTTGTTGTTTGGAAGCCTCTGACAACATGCCTTAGAGGCTGACTGTGTCCTTTCCTTCTCTCACCCTTCAGACCACTCAAAAACAGCAAAACTTAACTAGTGCAAACACATGAATGCGCTTTTATAGTACCTGCCAACAATTTCACATTCACTGCCAGAATTTTGAAAAGACCAGATCAGAGACACACCTGATGAACACTTAGCTTGACATCCTGCTACAGAAGGGATTCATTTTTTTTAAACAAATTATATATAATGAGCCAGCGGTCCCACTTTATATTAGGTGGCCTTAACTACTATGTACTTACATTCAAATTAATATTTGATACAATACACTTATTGCATACATACATGATTTTACATTGTACTTATATATATATATATATATAAAAACTGCATGCAATTACATCTGTAATTAGTTTCTGTAATAACATTTATAGTTACACTGTTGACCCATCCCTTCCACCTTAACCAACCCTTAAACCCACCCGTACACCAAACCTGTCCTTAACCTTACCCGTATCCCACCTCAATAGCAGCAGAAGTGTTTTGCAAAACAATATGAACACAATAAGTACATTGTACTTATTTTTTGATGTAAGTACATACCAGATATGGAGTTTTGTCTTCTGTAGAGGACATAATTTTTTTGCGATTTCTCTAAAACGTTACATGTCAGAGTTTTAAGTCTGGATGTCCTGTACAGAGCACATTCAGGGCTTTTCAGAGATACCAAATGATTGGATGTTTCACCATGACCACTCAAACTCCTTGGTCTTTAAAAATGGCTGACATTAATTTAGTGATCAAGTGTTACACCCTTATGGAAATATGATAATATTTTGTAATTATCATTTAAATCTGACTAATTTTCAAATTGTTTGTCATAAATCAACATCTCAGGAAAATGTTATGGGGTTTCAAATCAAAATATGACCTTCTGTTATGAAACAGGACATCAATTTCATACCCATGTCCACTGTAGAGGACACCGGGACTTAAAGCATGTTTATTACACATTTTGGGAGACACAACAAATGAATAGAGAAAAAATTATGTATCAATATTCCTATTAAATATTAGATATTATTATGAAAATCTTGCTAATTATTACTCCCATTATTGCACTTATTTGTTCATTCTATGTTGCCCCAAAAACACATTAATATGCAAATTAGATAGTTTATAGATACATTGTATATAATGGAAAAACTCGTTTATGGCCATTTTACACAAATTTTTCATAAAGAAAAATGTGTTTTAAAAATATCTTTCATAACATAGTTGAGAATCATCTTTATATAAGGTTTGGTATAAAAAATGAAAATTGATTTGTGATTTAAACAAAAATCCCACTGTTTTTGCCGTTTCATGTCTATTCATGTCTTTTTATTTTTTTTAAAAAATGGAATTTTTAAAGTCCCGATGTCCTCTAATTCACAAATTTTTTTCCTGGTAGTCAGGAGGTGTTAAGGCCACTTAATATAAGTGGGACCTAGCCAGCATTATCATAATAGCAGCATGAGAGTGACTGGTGTCCCCCACACAGAGCCATGGCTCACAATGACGTCATATAGTTGGCATAGCATTCTCAATCTGACTTGAGAGATAAACAAAAGTCAGGCTGAATGTGGCTGGGCACTACTCACTGATAACTGCAATGCAACATCAGTGGTACCATTCTGATAGCGAAAGGGTTTTACAAGTCAGCACACTCTAAAAAATGCTGGGTTAAATACAACCCAGTGCTGGGTAAAATAGGGACAGACCCAGCAATTGGGTTGTTTTGACCCAGCAGTTGGGTTACTACCCAGAAGGTTGGGTTAAACATTTAACCCAACCGCTGGGTCAAAACAACCCAATTGCTGGGTTTGTCCCTATTTTA
>NW_015626406.1:295092-340712 GCF_001515625.1 Sinocyclocheilus rhinocerous
CAAATTGTTTGTCATAAATCAACATCTCAGGAAAATGCTACGGGGTTTCAAATCAAAATATGAGCTTCTGATGAAACAGGAGGTTGATTTCATACATGTCCACTGTAGAGGACACCAGGACTTAAAGCGTGTTTATTACACATTTTGGGAGACACAACAAATGAATGGAGAAAAAAATTATATATCAATATTCCTATTAAATATTAGATATTATTATGAAACTCTTGCTAATTATTACTCCCATTATTGCACTTATTTGTTCATTCTATGTTGCCCCAAAAACACATTAATATGCAAATTAGATAGTTTATAGATACATTGTATATAATGGAAAAACTCGTTTATGGCCATTTTACACAAATTTTTCATAAAGAAAAATGTGTTTTAAAAATATCTTTCATAACATAGTTGAGAATCATCTTTATATAAGGTTTGGTATAAAAAATGAAAATTGATTTGTGATTTAAACAAAAATCCCACTGTTTTTGCCGTTTCATGTCTATTCATGTCTTTTTATTTTTTTTAAAAAATGGAATTTTTAAAGTCCCGATGTCCTCTAATTCACAAATTTTTTTCCTGGTAGTCAGGAGGTGTTAAGGCCACTTAATATAAGTGGGACCTAGCCAGCATTATCATAATAGCAGCATGAGAGTGACTGGTGTCCCCCACACAGAGCCATGGCTCACAATGACGTCATATAGTTGGCATAGCATTCTCAATCTGACTTGAGAGATAAACAAAAGTCAGGCTGAATGTGGCTGGGCACTACTCACTGATAACTGCAATGCAACATCAGTGGTACCATTCTGATAGCGAAAGGGTTTTACAAGTCAGCACACTCTAAAAAATGCTGGGTTAAATACAACCCAGTGCTGGGTAAAATAGGGACAGACCCAGCAATTGGGTTGTTTTGACCCAGCAGTTGGGTTACTACCCAGTAGGTTGGGTTAAACATTTAACCCAACCGCTGGGTCAAAACAACCCAATTGCTGGGTTTGTCCCTATTTTACCCAGCACTGGGTTGTATTTAACCCAGCATTTTTTTAGAGTGCAGGGTCAAAGTGATAGACAGAAAAGGAAAATATCTGAGTGAGTGATGAGGGTCTGTGTTGGAGAAAGCCATCTGCAGGGCCTACAGTAACACAACCAACCCTTCATTATGTTCTTACAAAGAAATCATATGCCCTGAAAAAACCTTTCAGTGGAAATGAAGAAAGAAAGACCAGTTGAAACAATGATACACAAGACGTTCTACCTATTATTTATATTCCAACACTGCTGTAATTAACCAATGGTTTTCACGGGTTGGACAAAAAGTGTTTTCTGGTGGTCCATATCGAATTTACTGTCAACCCATCACGAAAACGCAATTTTAATATGCAAATCCATTAAAGGGATAGTTCATCAAAAATTCCGTCATCGTTTACTCACCCTCATGTCGTTCCAAACCTGTATGTTCTGTGGAACACATAAATAGATATTCTGAAGACTGCTGGTAACCAAACAGTTTTGGTTACCATTGATTGAGAAAAGTCATACATGTTTGAAACGACGTGGAAGATTATCAAATTTAATGATGGCAAAATTTGCAGTGTGGGTAGAACTACTCTGGAATTCTAGAAGATATACTTCCTAATATAGCATAATAGAACGTCGCGATGCATCAAAAATAACGATACGTTATGGAAGCCGTGCAGTTATATAGTGCACACTTCGTAGCTGTTGTTAATAACCAGAAACCATGACTGGAACTACCCGTTTTATAAACATTTTGTCTTTAAATATACACACCATGAGTGATTACTTCACTGTTTGACACGTTCAATATCCACAGGCAGTTTACATTGCAAATCAGCGCTCTCGCGCCATCTACTGGTGACTCATGTCAACTGATGAGAACACCTGTTAGGAGTGCCAGATGCCACAAACACGTTCCTCAATGTAAGACTGTCCTCTTCTATTTTATACACATTATTTGTCTGTGACCAGTACAATCCAAATGATTACTGCCCTTCTTCAATTAATGTAATTTAATAGCAGACTGAAAAATGTAGCAGTCTTTCCATTAAAAAATAGTGATACACAATATATCAGTACCATATTGGTTAGGTTTTACAAGTATTTATTTCAAAATGTTAAGTAGAACATCATTATTTACATGTATCAGCATCATTTAGAAGTTTATTACTGTCCAGTCCTATAAAAAAATTGTTGAAAGTGTTTCAAGAGACTTCTAAATATTTGCTGACACAGTTTTGTCCACATTCTGACTCTTGTCACATGCTGACTCTTACAGCTATTTGGAAATGAACCTAATGCAGCCTACTTTGCATCTGCATATGTAAACACAATTTCAAAAAATGAAACCCTTTTTCATGTGCTGTAAATCCCTGCTTAAACATGTCTATTCAAAGGATTGTTATTGGTATAAACGGTCAATCTATAAACAGAGACAACACAGAAGGCTTTCTCTGGGACATAATTGAATTATTTATGATTTGGCCATACCTAAACAACCCAAAAGAAAAAACAAACTGAAAAAGAATGAGGCAACTTAAAGTTGAACTGCTCAACTCAGCAGCTTAGAATAGTAAAGAACACAGAGCTGAAAAAGGCATGCAGTGAAAATTACAGTATGCAAAACAGCTAAAAATAAGTTTTTAACGATTTTAAACGACATAAAATGGGATGAATAATTAGGTACAAAACATTCATCTGAAATACAAATCCAGTCAGTAGATTAGGATATATAACCAAACTATATTGCATTTGGAGAAATGTTAATTCCTGCTCAAATTCCATTAGTCAAATAATATTCTTAGTAAATATTCAGATCAATAATCCACATACATTAACAAACAGAGAGATAGAGATGAAATGCATGTACCAGAGGAAGTTCAAGTATTGTGAGGCAGCTCATTTATAAATTATCTTATTTTGGCACAAGAAAAATATTCAAAGATGTCACCACAGATGATTAAAAATACTTCTGAGAAAGCAGTTCATGCTTATGAGACTAGGTGTCCAAAGAAGATGGGTGAGAAATACTGTAAATACCGTGTTCAGCTCTTAAAGTGACAGTTCTTCGAGAGGCCAATAGCTTTAGTTCAGTTCAGCATGTGTCACTGCAGCTGGTTCGCTCTCATTTGTCTATGAGCTTGTTTTTGCATTACAATTTCAGGTTGGTATCGACCTCAGTGACAGTCATCTAAGCCTGTTTCTCTTGACCACAATGGTGCCAGCCACAATGTCATACACAGTCCTGTTGTGCTGAAAGAAAAGAAGTGTGATGAATGCCGGAAAGAAGAAAGCGATGGAGAAGTTCTTGTTTAACGCTCTCACTGTCGACCTACAAGAAAATCATAATAGAAGAAGTTTCAAAATTAAATTTTGGAAAAAATATCAAATTTTTAATAAATAAAACAAAGAGTTAACAGCAACACTGACGCAGAAAGCGTGACGTTAGTCGCTGGAACCACAAGAATGCGGTTTGGTTGAACCAGGACGGAGCTGTCACATGTGACCACTCGTAAGCCAATGAGAAACTTCCCTGGTGTAGCCCCACCAGCTCCCCAAATACATATGATCTGAAATCAATCAAAAACAGTTATTCAGGTCTTCATGAATTATTTCAGCAGATTAAATCAATTGTTTGAACTTACCTCATAAAAGCAAACTAATATCCTGTACACTAGAGCCACAAGCATAATCTTCTGCAGTTCCTCCATTGATGTGTCCTCATCAATTTCCTCTACAATGAAGTGCATGGCAAACTTTGAGATGTCCCTAAAATTGACAAAGAGATGAATGAATGACTTTAATGAAATACAACATGAGCAATATGTTAGGAAATATACACAATGAAATTTCAGACTTACTTCATTCCACTCAAATGGACAATACTGAGGATAATTGTAGCTTTAATGAAAAAAAGAATAAAGAAATCCACCATTTCTGCCAAGAACCGTTGGAGAGGAGAGGGCATAGTATATTCCCTACCTAGGTGAAACACATTATAGACATGAACTGTTAGTGTAAATTGGATCATTCTTGCCATGAAATATATGTCTTATATGTCATATATGTGTTAATATATAGGATAAAATAATCTCAAAATGTTCAAAGATGGGAATAATATTCATTTCACAATCAAGTGATCATTCTAAAATAAAATTGGCAATTATAAGGAATGGTGTTTCTTCATCTCCTCTTTCTCATATTACAAAGTCTCAAACATGTTTTCATGTGAGTGTTGTAATTGTTAATCGATTTGAGGTTTTTCCTGTTTATTTCACTTTCTATCTGGTTTGTCTTTTATAATAAACCTTTAACGAACAAAAATTGAGAGGTTGTTTGGTTGTATTGGTTTATATCACTATAAAATATTCCATCCTGTTAGATAAACTAATCAGCATTTTTCAAAAGATGGTTATACATCTATCAACTTCATGTAACCATCAATGCCTCACTGAACAACTTCAGCTAACTTTCTATGCTGTTAGACATCCTGTTAATGTTTACATAATAATAAAGCCATAATAATGAAGTTAGATGCCTGAGCGTGACAAGCATATTTCTGGAAATAAGTTACTTACTTTATAATGAGAAAGACCCAGGTATTAACATGATGCAGATAATGAGTATAACGAAATTATATTACAATAATTGTTATGCAAACTAAAAGTCGAGAAAGCCGGCTCACACAGTCATCTGTCATTTGAGCTGTCATATTCTAGTAATGATCAATACAAATACAGTTATTTATTGGATATTATTACCTGGCTGTTGAGCGTTTCCATTAGGCTGCTGCTGTGCGGCTGCTGTGGCCGGAGCTCGAGGACTCTGTCCTGCAGCAGGAAAACCAAACGGGCTGCTAAACCAATTGCGAAGGTCTCCATTAGACATATCTGCACCCCATGTCGTCGCCCCGGGCGTTTCATTTGTTCCTTGTGTTGGGAAACACGGTGGGAAGGAAAACGCAGACATGGCTATCCAGTTCTGCCAGTTCATATAGCTGTAGTAGTACTGCCACATCCACTCCTGTAATTTTTCGCAGTACTCCGTGGTGGTAACAGCGGTGGATGTGTCTTGCTTGCCCTGGGAACAGGGCTTGTGAATCTGTGTTTTCATGTTTTCACCGTCCTCAGTTTTACTGTTTTTTGCCAACGATTTTTCCTTATCACGAGCGTTTTCGTCTAATTCCTCCATGACACTTTCGTTTTGTGATGTCGGTGTCGATTTCGGTGTCCAACTTCCGGCAACATTGTATAATGCATAATAAAAGTAATACAAGATATTAGCACAACAAAAGCTTCAATCTTCTTACCTCTTCAGCTGCCCAGAAGTGTTTGTCTGTGGTTAAGTTTGCAATCGTTGGGGTTCAAGAAAGATCCATCCATGTTTTATTTCTCATCCTTTTACACAACTTAATGGAGAGCGGGGTAAGATGTCACTTCCTTACCATAAGGCGCGTTATTATTTGTCATGTGACCATATATTTGAATGGTCTGATAATGTACATCATATAAAAATAGGACGTTTTGTATGCTAATATGATGTTACTGGACCACTTTTTATTCTGTATATCTACAGTTATATTTCATAGATGTTTTTTCTTAAGTTGATAGCAGACTGAAATATAATAGGCCTACGTATAATAGATTATAATAAATATTATATATATAGGAATATTCTTTTCTTTTTTTAAGTAAAAGTGGCACAACTTAACCCACTCTTACCTACTGAAAACTGGCACTGTAAGGTAAATTGTCTAGATTGTTGTTGTTTTTAGTGGTTGTTCTCAAATTATTCAAAATCATAGCAAATGGATGACAGTAGATACTTTAACTTAAAGTACAGTGACATGACAGTGAACATTTATTACAACATCTTACAGACACAATGGAGTTATGTTTTAAATTAAATAATGGTGGTAAAAATGGTGGTCTCAAAAACCCAGAGTTTATTGGATATTCATATCCCATATGACATTGTCCTTTATTTACTTATCTAAATATCTATTTAATAGCAATTTTACTTAATGTAATAGCTATTTTACTATTAAACCGCACTGATAAAAAATATTTAAGTATTTTTTACAAATATGTTCTACTTTAAAATTCATGTTTAATTCAATTTGTGAGTTGCTGTTTCTTTGTAATTATCTGTGAAATTTAATAGCAAATTTTGAGTGAAAATTGTTTCACCACCATTTTTTTTCAGTGTGTTAGCTATTTACCTGATAATTGTTTTATCTGATTTAGGCTTTTGTACCATTAACCAAAATTCAGTTTAACTTCCAATATGTTATAGACACAATAAAGCTATGTTTAAAAAATGGAGTAAAAATGTGTCTCAAAACCCTAATAGTCTACATGAGAGAGGTGTTGAGTGGAGCAGCAATCATGATGTTCATAAACCACATCAACGACAAAATCCAAATAATTGAAGCAATAATAAGAAAATTGTGATAATATCAAGGTACAAGTTCAGAGCAGCAAAGATGTACTCTTCTGGACTGCTGCTGTATTTATGCTTTCCACCCAGTATGAGCTCCATGTCCATCACCAGGTACTAATGCAAAAAGAAACGGAGAGACAGTAAGATAAGAACAGTAAATGGGTACTATTAAGCAAGCACAATAAAAGATTGTTGGCAGACCAAATTAATACTGCGCCAACCTAATAGTATAAGTACTACAGTACCCTCCTAGATAAGGATTGCATATACATTTTGACAAAGCTACACTGGATAAAACACGACTAAGAAAGATGTGTTCTTACCACAGAGAAGATCAAAGTTCCCAGTGATGCGTAAAGGATGTACAAATACTTTGAAACATAAAAATCAGCATGAATTAATATGAACAAGTAAACATCTTTGGTAAGAGGATAACATATTAGTTGATAATTTACCTGTGATCTCAGAATTGCACAGAGTAATGCAAATGAAAACAGCGTCCAGCATAATACCCATATGCTCCCTGACAGAGCTGTGAAGTCCCACTAAAAACAACCATAGGTATGTTTTTTTTTTTACTTTATAACTCAATTTTTTTGTTGATACAGTACACAGCCAATTTTATAACTTACTTTCAACTGCAGTGGAAACAAACTCATTGCAAGAGACACCAGAGCAGTTGCACCCACTGCCCAGAGCACTGCCTCTGCTGAATAGTACCTGAATAGTAATAACAATTCCTTACTATAACACTGGCTGTGTAACTAACGTTTTTGAATAATTGAAGAGCAAATTTTTGAGTAACTGAAATGCATTTTAATGATGCTTTTTACTCACACTACTCTGTCTACGGTCACTACTGTCTGTGTGGGAAAACAGCACTTAGCATTTACAAAATGATCACATTTAATGCTTAGCACAATTAAATACTACAGCAGCTCTGTGTTTTACTTACAAATAGTGCTAGGAAGATGAAGTTTAAGGGAACTTTGCGACGTATGTCACCACAACAGATGAGTACAATGATTAGAACAAACGTTGCACCCCTTGTGAATTTTGAACAAACACAAGAAGTCAGTGTAACATATGTTTGGATGCAGTACATGCATATTAAAACATGCATGTACTGCATCCAAAGGAGAAGTGCTCACATCATAGTGTAGGTAAACCAGTACGTGTCTCTCACCCAGTCCTTGAGTGTCTCCCTATAAGAAAATGGCATGTCATCATTAATATGCTATACACATTACTGTTCAAAAGTTTGATGGTATAATATTTTATAATACTTTTTATGTTTTCAAAAGTAAATATGGGCTTAAAGTGCACACTTTGAGCTTTAATTTGAGGGTATTCTCATTACAATTGGAGGAAAGTTTAAGGAATTACAGCTCTTTAATATGTACCTCCCCCCTTTTTCAAGGGACCATAAGTAATTGGACAATTGACTCAAAAGTTTTTCATGGATAGATGTGGGCTATTCCTTCATTATTTCTACATCAACTAAGCAGGTAAAATGTCTGGAGTTGATTCTAAGTGTGCTATTTGCATTTGGAAGCTGTTGCTGTGAACCCACATCAGACGAGCCAAGAGAAGAACACTCTCCAGGAGCTAGGTGTGTGACTGTCAAAGTCTACAATCAAGAGAAGACTTCACGAGAACAAATACAGTGGGTTCACCACAAGGTGCAAACAAGGCCTGATTAGACTTTGCCAAAAAAACATCTAAAAAAAGCCAGACCACTTCTGGAAAAACATTCTTTGGATGGTTGAAATTAAAATCAACCTGTACCAGAATGACAGGAAGAAAAAAAAATATGGAGAAGGCTCGGAACAGCTCCAAAGCATACAACATCATCTGTGAAACATGGTGGAGCGGTGTGATGGCATGAGCATGCATGGCTTCCAGTGGCACTGGGTGACCGGTGTTTAGTGATGACGTGACAGAGGACAGAAGCAGCCGGTAGAATTCTGAAGAGATATACTCTCTGCCCAGAGATTCAGTCAAATGCAGCAAAGTTGATTGGGCGGCACTTGGACAAATGGAAATGGACGATGACCCAAAACACACAGCAAAAGCAACACAGGAGTTTTCGTAGGTAAAAAAGTGGATTATTCTGCAGTGGCCAAGTCCATCTCCTGATCTCAACTCGATTGAGCATGCATTTCACTTGCTGAAGACAAAACTAAAGGCAGAAAGACCCACAAACAAACAACAACTAAAACTGAACATTTTATTTATGATTATATTTATTTGTCCAATAACATTTGAGCCCCTGAAAATGGGGGGTGCTGTGTATAAAATGGTTGTCCTAAGCATTTTATGTCATGTTTTTGTTCAACCCCTTGAATTAAAGCTTAAAGTCTGCACTTCATCTTAATTGTTTCATTTGAATTCTATTCTGGTGGCATACAGAGCCAAAATTATGAAAATTGTGTCAATGTCCAAATATATGGACCTAACTGTATTAACTGACATAAAGACGAGTCTAAGTTACTCAAGCCTATAAAGTAACACTTAAGTACACTTCATTATCTGTGATTTGTGTTTTGAAATGATTTGAAATAGGTGTGGCACATAAACACCAGTCAACTCACCAGTAAAGAAAAGCACAGATGATTCCAACAGTTATTAAAAGTTGAACCATAAGTGTCAGATACACTTTTCTTATGAAACCATGAAGCACATTTGAACACAAGAAACAAGTTTTTTATCATTGACCCTTCCCATGCATGACATTGCTGATAGCTGATAGCTATTTAAAAGTACATAGGCTCTTGTATTATTAAAATTTGATTGTACACCTAATATATACATATAAATATAGGCTATACATACATTTCATTTGTGAAAATGTTTAAGTGATATTTCTGTAATAGCAAAACCAAATTATTAAAGTCAGTTCAAGATAGCACAGCTAACCTCTTCTTATGGTAGCTTCTGAAAAGCAGTTCGATCTCGTCTTCAAATCCCAGAGAGTATTCTGGCGGAGCGCTGTCTGGAAGCCCCATATTGACATGTTCAACAACGGGGGGCATCCTGCTAGCAGTGGGCTGCCCAGCGGGGGGCATCATGCCAACGGTGGGTTGCCCAATGTTACCCTGTGTTGCATTAGGATAATGCGGAGGGTAATAGGGGTTATACGGAGGGGGAGGCTGCTCTCTGTGCATATTGAATCTCTCAGCAAACCTAAGTATAGACACAATTTAGAAAATCGAGAGTAAATACAAACTCTTAAACTGTTTTACAATATAATCCACACAGACAAATACCACTAGTATGATAGCATATTTATCTTGAGTAGCCAAGTAATGACATATGATTAAGATATAAAATTAATCAAGGATGTCAAATTCTCTTTATGTTAAATTGTTACAATTTTCATCTAACACAAATGTTACATAACAATATTGTAAAATTTTGCTCACATTAGAACCGCCACTTACCTTTCAGTCTGGTACCCTATACCTATAAAATAAAGTGAGCAAGCCCCTAAAAGGACAAAAGACATCACAAAAGCATAATAAAAGTTGTTTTAAATCTGGGCCTATTCCTCACACAAAGCTGTTGCATGGATTCAGATGATTTGGAATATTGCACTGGAAAAGTGCATAGTAGTGCTTTTTGTCTTTTTTTTTTAGCTGGACAGCTTCTGCTCATTTTTCACCTTTCACTAAACTTTACCTTTACTGTTCCATAAAAAAAGAAAATCTGTGAAACAACAGGAAGGTGAGAAAATGATTTTTAAAAATCATTTTGGAGGAAACAATAAGTTTAATAAAAGAAACAAATATCAAAGCATGAACAGATTTGATACATTTTCATATTTTATTGCATATATTTCTAAGGGAAATTTGCGTAGCTACTTGAATTTGCATTCTGTCAGCAAGAACTACCGACAAATAATCCATTAAACATTACATTGCATGTCCTGTAGATGGCGTTAAATATATTGACAACTAAATATGCAGGTGTGCTACCTCATGAATAAAACAAGTGCCCATAAGTTAAAATCAACGACAAAAATTAAAAAATTAAAACAAAGATCAAGAAAATGATTAATAATTCATTAGCTGATTATTTGTATGTAAATATATCCAAACACTGGCGGATCGGTCCTGATTAATGAATAATTCATAAGCTTCTGCAGCAGCAGCGTTCATGCAGTGCCCACTGCATCAAGCGTCTTAGAATATTCCAAAGAAATAACGGTGTCATACTCTATTCCTGGATTTTGAGTGTATTTTAATCTTTACAGTTACAAACTTAGATAAGAAAACGCCCGCGAGGTAGGTTTCCATAGCGACGTCTGTATTCCCGCACTAGTTTCTTCCGAGTTGTAATGCGTCTCGATTTAAAAGTCGACCTGGTTGTTTTGGTCGCACAACCGTAGCAAGGCTACGGGCAAAACGTGGGAGGGGATGAGGAGAGGGAGGGCGAGAGAGAGGGGACAGAGGCGAAGATGGGAGGAGTGAGGAGAGAACCGCTCAGCCACTGGCCTTCACCAGAATGCTTAATATTCAATGACCTGTGATCCAAACTCACGCAGGGGACGTCAAAACAACAGCGGTTTAATCATCTCAAAGAAGGAAGCACAGGGCGAAGTGAACTACTGCTCTTGCACTCGAAGCCAGCGCTTGCCATCGGCGATTTTCAAACTTTTGCTTTTAAGAATTCATTTCCAAAGTCAGGATGGAACGGCGTCTTGTATCGTATGCAAATACGTCTGCTGACGTAGTTGATCATGTGGGTTTTGGCGTAGATCCCCCTGTGATCGCCAATTTTTTTCGGCTGTTGTCTTTAGAATTCGGCAGAATCGTTACAATCGTGCGCTTCTGTAGGCTGTACACGCGGAAAAGTACGCAATTTTGGAGTCTAGCTGTCAGTAACCTCACATCCCAGCTTTTTCCGTTGGTTGGTGGGCAGGTAAGAATGGCTGAATTAGTCGTGTCGCTTGGAAAATTAGCAAACAAGCCTTAAAGTTGCGGGCGCGTTTGAATACACACAATAACTAGTTGTCCGAAACGTGCCGTAAAGTGCTTCTGATGTCAGTTGTTTATTTCAGCTGAACTTTGTTTGCCCAAGGCATATTGTAGAAAGTGAGCACCAGAATAACCGCATCGACCTGACCCGATAACCTCAGTTTTAACGTTTCCAGCGCTGTGATTTGGTGTGGCTTGCGTAAAGTTTCATAGAATGGTTCAAGTTAAGCAGTAATGGGCGCGAGAACATGTCTACTTCTCTGATGTCGAAATAAGCAGCAAAATATGGCTACCAATGTCGACATGGCGTTACGTCGGTCCAAGTGATTTTTATTGGAGTCTGTTTTACCTCCACAAACCCCTCTTTTACATTGCACGCCACGATCGGAAATCTGTTTCGAACTAAGAATGATTTATTCATGCGCTTGTATGAAGTGAGCATGGCACGCAACTCCTTCATTTCGGCTCGGTGTCGTATGATGTAGGCAGTGGTGACGCCTTCCACGACCATACTGCATGGCACACGCATCAGACGCGAGCCACATTGCAGCACTGTGTTCACATCTGTGATAGTTCCCAAAATTGTCGCATCCATACTACTAGAGACTCGTAGCTCCCTATATAGAGCAAATGCATTTCTGAAGCTGAATTTACTACTCCTGTGCCGATCTGGGTTGTTCAAAATTCTTACTATAGCATACAGTGGATGCATCGTAATCATCTCGGCCAATATTCCTAGTACACTTCAGGTGATTCAAGTGTGTCAGACTAACGGCCCACACGTGATATTTGCTTCAGTGTCCAGTCACATGTAATTTCAAATGCTTTCCCAAGGGATGCATAGAGTACAGAACAAATCTCCCATCTGTAAGATGCTGGACTGTTTACTTATGTCTGGCAGGTCTTTCCTACTTTTTCATGTAGTCTGATGTTGCTGGAAAATCACTTTCAGAATATTCCTCCAACATGGTTTAGTGGGTGAGTGTAAAGTTTAGCAGTTTTGTAGGATCAGAGGGTTTCCTTGAGTTTAAGTAAATTCATACTTGGCAATAAAGCTGTTACTAAATCTGATTCAAATCGAAGAGGGGCATCTATCTGTATCTTTAGCTTTTGCAGCAACTTAATTTGCGACTCTTAAAACCTCATTTCTCCTTCCTTGGAATATTACTCGGTGTAAAATACTGTTTGTGTTCTTACCACATGCTCCATCATATCATGGACTGTATAATCTGAGGTTTGGTTTAGTTTACAGCATAAGGCTAAATGAGAGAAAATCAGTTTGTTTGTTGACTTTATCTAGTAATTTATTTAGGATTATCAATTAGTACCACATTTCATTATGTTGTTTATTAATCTAAGCTGATCTCTAAAAACTGTCTTAGAACTAAACAGAATATTGTTAATATACACACTATAAAGAAACAGCTATTCCTATGTGTTTGTAGTTATTTGTTTCCCACTGTGCTCACTGAAGGGCATTCGGATACAGTTTCACTGAAGTTTATTCTGTATTTACGCCATTTACTAAACATTCTCGTTCTTCCTGGCACAAATACACTTGCCAACCTTTAGCGTTCACCTTGTGGGTCGTAGTATGTAAACATCTCTCATTACACAGGTTTATTCATGCAACCAAAACTGAGGTAACTTTTACAAAGTAGTGACGCGTATTGTCAAAAGTACAACTCTGCTTGAGTTGCTCTGGCACAAAATGCGGTTTGTGCCAGGTGACTGGCTGGATTCAAAATGGCTGCCCGTGTTCGTGAGGAGCTGACGTCTTTGAGGAGGTGGTTGCTGCTGCCTCTGCCTCGTAGCCCGTGCTGTCTGTGACTAAGCCGACAGTCGCTGATGTCACAGCCGTGGGCTGGGCTCCCTTGAAAGCTGTGTATTCTCTGTCGGTGCTGGTGGTCATGACTCCACTGAAAGCAGAGCCTCTTTGTGAGGGAGTCTGGCCTCACATTGGAGCCAGGTTATTTATTAGTCATCACTACTAAAGCTATTAATTTCCCTCTGCGTTCATGTCCTGGAAAAGAGAGAGTCAGAACTGACGTGTGCGACCAGCTGAAGTTGCAGTTGAAGGTGGCATACTATCTTATTCTTTTTTTTTTTTTACTAGACCGCTGCATGATGAGTACAACAAATCATGATTCATCACTATTCATGTCATATCTTGCAATCATTTCTCGTATATGATTTTTATATGTATTTGAGCATGTTGAATGCGTTTGAGTGGCAGTGAAAGCAGCTGGGCTATTATACAGATGGGCCTCAGCATAATAGATTCTTACTTGAACTAGGCCTAAAGAAAATAAAACAATGCGTTTGAGATGGTTGTTTTCCTAAAGGGAGAGAAGCATTCAACTTTTTGCAGTCGCTCGCTGTTGAGCAGCCTCTCTGTTGCCAATATTCTGCCCTACTTTTGCAGTCGTGACCCAGCTTTTTTGGAGGTGTAACGGAGATGCTGCATATAACTATACTGACCATAATATTGAGTAGCAGGATAATAAAAATTCTTAAATGACACTGATGTTTATTAATTTGCATGTGCAGGCGGATACATTTTAAAGCCTGTAGATCCTCAGGTGACTTGAACTACATTCGCCTTGTGTCTGAGCTGCTGTATAATTTTTAGAGATGCTAAACTGTTATAGCAACTGTGAAAGTTGGGGTTGCTCCATCAGGGACATGAGATAAAATGAATCAGGCCTAAAGACGTTGAGTTTATGCTTGAGTCTTATCAGTGCACTGACCTGAACTTACAGTATGGAGAAAAGAAAATAAGGGTTTGCAGTCAACAATATGTCACGTGGAGTGTCTATTTTTAGCTTCGAGAGGAAGTTTATTATCTTTGAATTGGTGCCTCTGAGGCCTTGTCAGAAATGGTGCTGTTTAGATGAACTTCTAAGATACAAATACCAATTCAACTGTTCTTTTTATAGGTGAGGAGAAGCTGGGTGAAAAAGGTGGCAGAGTAGGAAAACTTGCCACATAGGACCTTACAAATATTATACTCCAAAAAGGGGAGACCATCATTGACAGGTGGGCTGCTGATTTAAAAAGATTTATGATGATGATAATATAGTGATATTGTGAGTCCAAACAGAGCACAACATTGATGTTTGTACAGCAGAGACAGACCATGCTTTAGTGCCCTAATTCATGAGCTTGAATAATTCAGTCATACAATGTAATTAAATAAGTTTTCATCCTGTTGAGGATTTCAGACCTTGAGAGGGATAGATAATAGCTCAGAATGTGCTTGTACCAATAAACAGTAGTCAGTGAAGATGGTCCATTTTGATGTGAAATTATAACTTCAAAGCTCTATTTAGCTGTATGCCTGAGCTGAGTTGAAGAATTTACCCACTCCTCGTGTCTCTTTCATACAGCTTACTTATTTTTCAGTTCTCTGCTTGTAATGTTTTTCCTAGAAATCTACTAACACTTCTAAATGCTAGATAATAAATATATAAAGGAATCATACTGAAATGATTTGATTAAATGCAAATGAGCTAGGGATGCATCATAATTAAATTTATGACTGATATGGGTAAATAATCATTTTCATATGATGTCCAATAAGCAATAAATTCCTCATATAAATGTTATATTGTGTTTAAACAAATGAAAATATATTAAAAATACTATAAAATAAAAATTAATTTTAGGCATAACAACATTAGAATTTACCGTATGAAAAATGATATTCCTTTTGTGGTTTGATTATTAAATTGTGATATTAAATTATTTTAAAAGATTAACTTTCAGTGAGTGTTAGATGACCACAAAGGTAATCTAAATGTAAAAATAACGGCCGATAACCAATATGGTACCGATATATCGTGCAGCCTTAAGGTCTTTGCACACAGAGTCTGAAATTCCTGTCTGAAATTTTTGCACATTAAAAAATAAATACGACCTCACGTTGTGTCAATCACGTTTACACACTGCCTCCGAAACGTTCGTTTGTCATAAAACAATTCGGATCAGGTTCGATTTTCTGTGTTTTCTCATCCATAGCAAGCATTTTAATAGGAAAGGATGACAAATACAGAAAAAACGCTTATAAAATTCCGGACTCGGTGTGCAAGGACCTTTTAAAATGAGCAGTTGTGGCATCATTGCACAACAAGACAATTGTGATTTAATTTCCAATTCACATCAGCATGTTGGAATGCATTAGATCAGACGAGGAAAGCGATAAACATCTCTAAAGTGGTTGTGTTGGTGTGGAGTCATGCAGATCAATCTCAGTGGGATCTGTGTTATTCGGGCCTCTTATATGTCATGAATCAAACTCACAGATGGATGACAGCAGTGATCACTGTCCAGTGGTATGTATGAATCTGATATCCGTTGAGCAAACCAGTTGTCAAGCATATCGGAGGCTTAGTAGAGCCTGTCTTTTTTGTTTTATAAGGAGTTTTGCAGAGAAGGCAGAAAAAACAGTTGACATTCATGTCCGAACTGACTGTGGTTAGTGTTGTATAAAGGTTATCAAGTCATCAGATCAATATAATAGTCAATAGAGGCTGTTCAGAATGATTAAAACCTGTTTAATGTCGTTGTTCAATGAAAACATTTGCCAATGTAGATACACAGCCATGTTAACCAACCGGTGTTACCGGATTAGCATTTTATTTAACAAAGTATTTCATCCGAGGCTCATAGACGCAGTGCTCAAACATGACCCTGATCTCTTGATCCTCAGCGTGACCCTTTCCATGAGTATTTCATAACTCTCTGGGACAGCAGCCATATAACTTAGTGGTCGACCACAGAGATTTGGTTTCTTTTGAAGACACTGTATGCTGCTGAGCATCCAGACCTTTACAGATGGCTTTAGCAGGAACGCCATGCCCTCTGTCTCTGGTTACTTGGTCAAAATTAAGCATGGTTTTCCCTGCATAATAGTGACCAGTTTCAAACGAATGCGCTGTGGTTCGTAAAAATCCTTTGTTTTCATTGGATATTGATTTCAGATCATATGTGACCCTGGACCACAAAACCAGTCTTAAGTCGCTGGGGTATATTTGTGGCAATAGCCAAAAATACATTGCATGGTCAAAATTATGGATTTTTCTTTTATGCCAAAAATCATTAGGATATTAAGTAAAGATCATGTTCCATGAAGATATATTGTAAATTTCCTACTCTAAATATATTAAAACTTAATTTTTTATTAGTAATATGCATTGCTAAGAACTTTAAAGGCGATTTTCTCAATATTTAGATTTTTCTGCACCCTCAGATTCCAGATTTTCAAATAGTTGTATCTCGGACAAATATTGTCCTATCCTAACATCAATGGAAAGCTTATTTATTCAGCTTTCAGATGATGTATAAATCTTAATTTCGAAAAATTGACCCTTATGACTGGTTTTGTGGTCCAGGGTCACATATGTTCTTTTGAATTGTACTTTTTGCCACAGAATGAGTCTCTGTGTAACTACACAAGGCAATTTCCATGAATAGGTTGCAGTTTGGTGTCCCATTACTTTTTCTCAAAGCTGTAGAGGAACAGTTTTCATGTTTTTTTTGGTTTTTTTTAAACGGTGAGAACTTTGACATGTTACCTGATTTTTAGCCAAAAGGTTATCTAAAATGAGATTAACCTTTTTGGTTTTAAATGCAGACTTTGATCAACATTTGAACAGATATTTTGGCCTTTAACTGTGGCCAACAATTAAAATTATACAACAGTGTAATTTTTGTCATAATTGTGAATTAACGTTAAATTAATTGTAGCAAAGCTTTTTTAATCGGTAAATAGGCCTAATTATAATTAGAAAAAAAAAAAAAAACTATTTTGCTATATCTCATATTTTGTGTGCAACCTTGTTGTTGTCACTTTTCGGAAATATTTTTTCAATTGATTGTTCAGAAATGTTAATTTTTTTGATGTTTAATTAAATTCATGTTCATTACTGGGAAAAAAGTCAACTGTATTTAGACACGTCCCACATTTTGGTAATAGGGTTGAAAAAGCTGCAGTCTTTATAAAACGAGTAAAAAATGTATTCTCATGTAATATTTTGTCTGACTTTCTGAGGCTGACAATCTGTTTAAAAGGTTACGCACACCCTCTCACTGATCATTTGCCGAAAAGATTAAAAAAAATACTTTTTTTATACTTACATTTGTAATCTATTAAAGGGGTAGTTCATCCAAAAATGAAATTCTGTCATTATTTACTCACCCTCATGTCGTTCCAAACCCTCTCAGATTCCATCAAAAATATCTTAATTTGTGTTCCACAGATGAACGAAGGTCTTGCGGGTTTGGAACAACATGAGGGTGAGTAATTAATGACAAAATTTTCATTTTTGGGTGAACTATCCCTTTAATGGAACGTGCCAGGAAATGAACATGCAACCAGACATTTATTTTTGTTTCTGTGTTCTCAGTATCAACAAGACGCACATATTAGCTTTTGTTTAAGTTTAGTTTTGCTTTCTTTGAATAAGCATAATTAATGCACCCACTCGTACTGATTCACGAAACATGCATCAGCATATACACAAGTATACAAATCTAGAATTAATAGGATGAATACAATCTCTCAGTGTGGGTTTCACCCCGAAAGAACAGGCTCGGCCAAAAATAGGAATGCGGAATGTTCCTCATCTGGATTTCTGTGGAGAAAATCCCTCCCACCTGCGACTGGGCCGTTTCCATGACAACGCATGAGTCCAGCTTTTTCGAGGCTTGTCCCTTGGTACCCCAAATCACTGAAATCCTGGACACCTACCCAAAGGACTTTGCTCTGAGCTCTGTGTCATTTTCCTACTGCAACACTACTTCATCCTCGGATCACATATACCCACATTCATCCTCAGTTAGACAAATTATTATTTTCACTCTTAAGCAGTGTTTAGTTCTTGTTACTACAACCTTGAAATGGAATCTGTGGCACTAATGTTTAATAAAGAATGTTACTGAGCATCAGGTATCACTGCTGCCGTGGATCCAGAGACCTTTGCCACCTCATCCTAATATTCAAAAGGAGTCAGCAGTGCCCACATTTTAAGTCTAAAAATTGGTGAAGGGGGTGTGATCTATACCAATTACACAACACTTTTTGTCAGTATTATCATGGAAAATAGCACTCAGTGTACATCTGTGCAGTGCTGCAGGCTTCTAGAGCCCCATTTGATGAGATTTAAATTAATTCTGCCTCAATCCCAAATTCAGCCCCCCCCTACTGTGCTCCACAGTATTAACAGAGCTCAGTCTCCGCCTCTTCACAACGGCTCCTCAGCAACATCCTCTCCTGGAAACACGCATGTTAATGCATGTGAATCCATACAGGAGAACCAATATGTGTTTTTCAGTTTTGCAACAGGCCGTACTGTTACAGAAACTGTGCTTCATGCTGAACACCCTCCAGCTTGTGTTAACATTTAGTAGTCTATTGCTCTAATATTGATGTTACTTTAAGTAGTCAGTAGACAGTGTCAAATCCTTTCATTTAAATTCTAAGATTATGATTATTTTTCTTTTTGATTGCTTTTAGTTATTTGCCTTTAGCACGGTCTTAAGTTCACAGCATTCTGTTTTTTGTGTGTGTCAATAACAGCTATTGAGACTTGAGGCTAAGTAATGTTTCTTTTTGAATGGCTTTAGATTGAATGCTATGTGATCATAACTTATGTAGTCTCATGCTTTCTCATTCTTTATCGCCTGTAAGCCCTTGGCAAACATTTAAAATTCTGAGTTTGCATGGTAAGTGTTTTCCCTTTCCTTTCCTTTGATTTTCATGAGGTAATAAATATACTGGCTGATTTAGGTGAATCTCAGTCTCTCTCTCTTTCTCTTTCTCCACACACACACACACATTAAATGGTAATAAATGTCAAAATGCTGATTCTTTTTTTTTTTTCCTGTGAACTTTGTCCTTTTTGCCCTTAGCACAGTTTTCTCAAGGAAGAAGAAGAAAAAAAGAATTTCTAAGGTTACATTATACTGGTACTCTCACAGTGAGTTGAGGCTGTGATATGAGATGCTCAGGGTCCCATCCATATTTAATCAGTCTCCAATGTACTGAGATCTGCTGAGGGCAACACAGGCCTGAGGAAGGCCTATTATTGGACAGGACAAGTTCAGCCTAGCACAGGATGTTTTTGCCCCTCCCATCCGTATTGACCACCATATTGCTGATGCCTCTAATTTAATACACAGCACTGGGGTGTGTATCTAAATGCTTTTAAGCAGGAGCTGTAACACCTCGGCTTAATTTTTAATGAGGTTCTGTAGTCCTTTGTGATGATTTTCACACTAAATCAAGCTGTGTTGCACCTGAAGTGACAATTAACTGTGATTAAAAAACTGATACCTTTTGTGTCACATTGAGGCATATAGACTTGTAAGCCTTTAATCTGTATCTATCTGTTGTTTTAGATCGTGAAGAACCTTGGAAAAACTCTGCATTTTCATATTAATTATCTAAAGGTAGTCACACACCAGATGCAGCAGAGTCAGACACAACTTGCAGCATCTTAAAATCGAAACCAGTGTTTTCTCTGAATCTTTGCACACCGCGCAACTGTTTATCATCTCTTTAATGACAAAATTTTCATTTTTGGGTGAACTATCCCTTTAATGGAACGTGCCAGGAAATGAACATGCAACCAGACATTTATTTTTGTTTCTGTGTTCTCAGTATCAACAAGACGCACATATTAGCTTTTGTTTAAGTTTAGTTTTGCTTTCTTTGAATAAGCATAATTAATGCACCCACTCGTACTGATTCACGAAACATGCATCAGCATATACACAAGTATACAAATCTAGAATTAATAGGATGAATACAATCTCTCAGTGTGGGTTTCACCCCGAAAGAACAGGCTCGGCCAAAAATAGGAATGCGGAATGTTCCTCATCTGGATTTCTGTGGAGAAAATCCCTCCCACCTGCGACTGGGCCGTTTCCATGACAACGCATGAGTCCAGCTTTTTCGAGGCTTGTCCCTTGGTACCCCAAATCACTGAAATCCTGGACACCTACCCAAAGGACTTTGCTCTGAGCTCTGTGTCATTTTCCTACTGCAACACTACTTCATCCTCGGATCACATATACCCACATTCATCCTCAGTTAGACAAATTATTATTTTCACTCTTAAGCAGTGTTTAGTTCTTGTTACTACAACCTTGAAATGGAATCTGTGGCACTAATGTTTAATAAAGAATGTTACTGAGCATCAGGTATCACTGCTGCCGTGGATCCAGAGACCTTTGCCACCTCATCCTAATATTCAAAAGGAGTCAGCAGTGCCCACATTTTAAGTCTAAAAATTGGTGAAGGGGGTGTGATCTATACCAATTACACAACACTTTTTGTCAGTATTATCATGGAAAATAGCACTCAGTGTACATCTGTGCAGTGCTGCAGGCTTCTAGAGCCCCATTTGATGAGATTTAAATTAATTCTGCCTCAATCCCAAATTCAGCCCCCCCCTACTGTGCTCCACAGTATTAACAGAGCTCAGTCTCCGCCTCTTCACAACGGCTCCTCAGCAACATCCTCTCCTGGAAACACGCATGTTAATGCATGTGAATCCATACAGGAGAACCAATATGTGTTTTTCAGTTTTGCAACAGGCCGTACTGTTACAGAAACTGTGCTTCATGCTGAACACCCTCCAGCTTGTGTTAACATTTAGTAGTCTATTGCTCTAATATTGATGTTACTTTAAGTAGTCAGTAGACAGTGTCAAATCCTTTCATTTAAATTCTAAGATTATGATTATTTTTCTTTTTGATTGCTTTTAGTTATTTGCCTTTAGCACGGTCTTAAGTTCACAGCATTCTGTTTTTTGTGTGTGTCAATAACAGCTATTGAGACTTGAGGCTAAGTAATGTTTCTTTTTGAATGGCTTTAGATTGAATGCTATGTGATCATAACTTATGTAGTCTCATGCTTTCTCATTCTTTATCGCCTGTAAGCCCTTGGCAAACATTTAAAATTCTGAGTTTGCATGGTAAGTGTTTTCCCTTTCCTTTCCTTTGATTTTCATGAGGTAATAAATATACTGGCTGATTTAGGTGAATCTCAGTCTCTCTCTCTTTCTCTTTCTCCACACACACACACACATTAAATGGTAATAAATGTCAAAATGCTGATTCTTTTTTTTTTTTCCTGTGAACTTTGTCCTTTTTGCCCTTAGCACAGTTTTCTCAAGGAAGAAGAAGAAAAAAAGAATTTCTAAGGTTACATTATACTGGTACTCTCACAGTGAGTTGAGGCTGTGATATGAGATGCTCAGGGTCCCATCCATATTTAATCAGTCTCCAATGTACTGAGATCTGCTGAGGGCAACACAGGCCTGAGGAAGGCCTATTATTGGACAGGACAAGTTCAGCCTAGCACAGGATGTTTTTGCCCCTCCCATCCGTATTGACCACCATATTGCTGATGCCTCTAATTTAATACACAGCACTGGGGTGTGTATCTAAATGCTTTTAAGCAGGAGCTGTAACACCTCGGCTTAATTTTTAATGAGGTTCTGTAGTCCTTTGTGATGATTTTCACACTAAATCAAGCTGTGTTGCACCTGAAGTGACAATTAACTGTGATTAAAAAACTGATACCTTTTGTGTCACATTGAGGCATATAGACTTGTAAGCCTTTAATCTGTATCTATCTGTTGTTTTAGATCGTGAAGAACCTTGGAAAAACTCTGCATTTTCATATTAATTATCTAAAGGTAGTCACACACCAGATGCAGCAGAGTCAGACACAACTTGCAGCATCTTAAAATCGAAACCAGTGTTTTCTCTGAATCTTTGCACACCGCGCAACTGTTTATCATCTCTCGATAGCACCTGATATGACTTTGTGGACTGCTCAAAATTCTTCTGTGCAATTCACAAGTTTTCCAAGTTTGACCTTATACAAATTTTTAAAAAGGGACATGTATATTGTAGGCTAGAAGATACCTTGTTTATAGACAAATTTTCAGTAACAGGTTTGTGTGTTTGTGGCTTGACAACTTGAATTTGGCCTACTTTGTTTCTTGTAATCTTTTTTTTTTTGTCATACACCAACCTATAAAATGTCATGTTAATTTATGAAAAAGGAGAAACCTTTGTATGCGTTTTTTGTATTTCACTGTTTCCATTTTGAATCTTATCAGTTGACTTAGAACTGAACATATACATGTTCTGTGTGCTATGAAAATCTAGTTTTGCTATATGAATACTTAATTTGTATTTTTTTTTAAATAGACTGTGTGATCTGGGATGAAGTCTCATGAAGTCTTCCATTGGAGCTGACATTCACAGTCAGCGGAATCATCCTTTACTGATCCTCCACCAGACAAAGACCTGCCCATTGCCCATCAACAGAGACCCCCTGCACTGTACCGTCTTACTCCCTGACCATGGCTAGTCGAAGAAAGTCTACAACACCCTGCATGATCCGACCGGATGACTTGGTAACTGCAGACGATCCAGAAGAAATGGATTCCTGTGTGGACGGTCCAGAAGAGAATGGATGCTCACATGTGTCTTCTAGTGAGGACTGGATGGATAGGAAGAGTTCTGTGAACTCTGCGCAGGAAGCAACGGAGCTGGAAAAACCTGAAGTGAAAACACGACCACAGAGGAAACTCCAGGGAGGCTATGAGTGCAAATACTGTCCCTTTTCCACACAAAATCTCAACGAGTTCAAAGATCATGTCGATTCCAACCACCCCAATGTTATACTCAACCCACTGTACTTGTGTGCGGTATGCAACTTCAACACAAAAAAGTTTGATTCTTTGACGGAACACAATGAGAAATGCCATCCTGGTGAGAGCAACTTCAAGTTCAAGAGAATCAAACTCAACAGTCAGACTATTCTAGAACAGACAATCGAAGGTTCGAACTGTGCCGTCATCTATGATACCACCAGCCCTCAGTCAGGAGATGACTTTACTGCTTTTCCTCTGAGCAAATCCAGTACTGTTAAGGTGGGTAAGCCCAAAGCAGATAGTTTACGGTTGCAGGACGATAGTCCGCTGGACAAACTCGCTCAAGATCTACCGAAAAAGCAAATTACTGCGGTGAATGTGAACGGGACTGTGATAATCCCAGATGCAACTATTAAGGATGGCCTCTCTCATATAATGCCATCCTTGCAACGCCCGCCTAACTACAACTTAGTACCAAAAATCGCCGTCCCCTTGAACACTTCAAAATACAACCCCTCGCTAGATGGCAACTTGACCCTCATAACCTCCTTCAACAAGTTTCCGTACCCTACCCAAGCAGAGCTCTCTTGGCTCACTGCAGCCTCCAAACACCCCGAAGAACAAATCAAAGTGTGGTTCACTACCCAACGGCTAAAACAAGGTATCAGCTGGTCTCCCGAGGAGGTTGAGGAAGCACGAAAGAAGATGTTCAATGGAACGATTCAGCCTGTTCAACAGGCGTTCACTGTCTTACCTGCTCAGTTAACTCAGTCCACTAAAGCTTCACAGCCCCTTATCCAGACCGTCCCTTGCCATGTCCTTGGACAATCTGGCCTGGTGTTAGCACCGGTTTCCAATGGCTCAACTGCTACTGGTGCTGCTCTCGCACTAACAGTGACAAATCAAATAGCACAGGGTGTCAAGAGGGCCCACAGAGCACCACTGGTTGCCCCAGAGATAAAGAGGCCTTCAATAATTCAGTCCGTTCAGAGCACTCCCAAGTCTGTCTCTCCGACACCAAGCCTTTCTTCAGATTGTGAGAAAACCCCTGATCAGATCAGAGAGCTGACCAACAGCTATGCTCAGTGCCAGTTTCCTGATGATGAAGAAGTGTATCGTCTCACCGAGACGACTGGCCTCTCCTGGGGAGAGATCAAAAAATGGTTCAGCGATCAGCGCCATGGAAACCATAAGGCAGTGCAACAGATTAAAACCGACCTCTCTTTGAAGGACCGCCAACCGCATAAGCCTGTTGCCACACAGTTTCCCCTACTAGAGAGAGTTAAAGGCAAATCCTCTGAACAAATGAAAAAGTTAGAGGAGAGTTTCCAAAGGACTAGCTTTCCAACCCAGGCTGAGATAGAGCACCTTGTGGCGGACACCATGCTCTCCAAAACCGAAATTGATTGCTGGTTTACGGAGCGCCGTGCACTACGAGACAACCTGGAGCAAGCCTTGCTCAACTCGATGGGCTCAAAAAGGCTGGAGCATCACCTACAAAGGGGGACACTGAATGGAGTCCATGAGCAGGACAGCAGAGTCAGGGACTCGCCTCTTCCCATTCTCACGTCTTCAGTGTGTCCAGAGGCCATCGATGGCAAGTCTCTCTGCCTTCTTAAAGACATGTTTGCACAAACCCAGTGGCCCTCACCAGAGGAGTACAACCAACTAGAAATCCAAACAGGGTTAGCTCGTACAGAAATTGTCCGGTGGTTTAAGGACAACAGATCTGCTCTGAAAAATGGGACGTTAGGTTGGATGGAGCAATTTCAAAGTCTTAGCAACAAGAGACCGAATGGACAAAACAGCTCGTTGATCTCGGAGCAGGCCCAGAGTGTCCTACAAAGGCACTTTCAAGAGACAAAGGTACAAAAAGGGGAGGGTTTTGAGAAGCTTGCAGAGCAGTCAAAACTAACCAACCAGGACATAGTCGAATGGTTCACCAGTAAGCTGGGCCACAACATGCCTGATATCAGCAAGAGCAAGGACCAACATGGACAGGCGAGTGTAGATGGTAAGAGGTGGGTTTCCTTGGCAGCTGACATTGAAGGCAAAGATTACGATGCACAGAAAGTGGAACGAGACCTTGAAGTTCTGTCGGCAGAGCACAGAGTGACTGGATGAAGTGATAAAGGTAACAGTCCTTTTTTATTTTAACTAGCTGGTTGATATTTTGAAGGGAGAAGGAGTGAGAGTTTCTTTCCCTGAGAAATAGCTGCTTCTCATGATAATGTAGCAGATGTGGTTGAAAGACACCCAGAATGTCGGCAGTCTGTAATTTAGGCTTTAGAAAAACAGCTTGGCAGCGAGAGAGAGGGCAGAGCCCAAATTTTATGTGTGCTGGGAGGGGGGCAGTGTGTCAATTTTGGATTTTCTTTCAAAGCTTCATCCATAATTTATGTGAGTCAAGTGGCATTTGTTGCTTGTTCTGTTGCAGAAGAAAACAGGCTGCTATGACTGAACTAGATGGGCCTGATGATTAAGGATTGACCTCTGTTGTCGTGAATGAAACCAATGATCTCATATCTGGACTCAGAAGTTATCAGAGACGAGATGGATTTGGGAGCATCTGTGAAACACTGTCTGGAGAGTGACCATGGAGTGCCAAAGTTTGACTGCTATGTTGTTATTTTGTTTTTTAAAAGGGCCCTTGTAAATATTTTTTCTGTACTTCAACAGATTTGTAAAATTTTTTGAAGACTTTTGTTACGTTTATAATAGGAGTCCCAAGACATTTCCCTTGACCCTTATAATGGAATGTTCAATCATTTTTGTGAGTGGACACAAAACTAACCCACCTGCTGGTGAAGCTGGTTTAAAACACAATGTGGTCCATGATGGCACTTAATATTTCAAGTGGACACATACAAGTAAGTTTCTTTTCAGGGTGCTGCAAAATTTAAATGCAACTTTAAGGCGCCTGTATCCTGAGTGTGTCCCTCAAGACACTGAACTCAAATGTACTCAAATTAGTGAGCACAGTTGCTGTTTACAGTTTATTTGTAGCATCGGTAATTGAACAAGCACTCAATGAAATGCAATAATAAAGCACTAGAAATGTAAACTGATCATTTTAGTAAAGATTGTGGTTTGGAACAGGTCACTTTGTATAACTTTGATATGACTGTATCACCATTATACACCATATGCACATAAAGGTATTTTGATTTTGTAAAGCACCTTTATCCAAACAATGTGTTGAGGGACATAATATCAAAACTGTAATTTAGTGCATACTAAAATCAAATATGAAAGCAATAAATATAACTTTCAGTGTACAAATAATTATAAAACTTCGGTTTCTGTTTGCTGTCAGATGGCATGTGTACGTATAAGACTAATCTTAACTTAGTTTAATCATAAGTAATGTGTGAAAAGTGCATGGCAGTTTTACTGGAAATGGTTTGATAAACTTTACTCAAGGCTGGCATCTAAACATATAAAACAGATGGAAATATGCATACATGTATAAAACAGACTGAAATATGCATAGCACTTTCATCTGAATGTTCTGATTGGTAATTCAGTTCATTCGCAAATGTAAAGCAAAAGTAATGCTTAAGAAAATTTACAATAAATTTAACCTAATTAATTTAGACAAATGAGGTGATAAAAAAAAAAAAAAAGATTTGAAGTCCATTCCTAAACAACCATGCTAACAAACAATCTATACTGAATAGTTCATAGAGAAATTAATCAGCTACATTTGACTGTGAGCAAGTAACATGAATACGCTGAAGGATGCAGTCATATTATGGGAAACACAATTAAAGTCCCCTGAATTTCCTACAATTATACCAACTCTGCTACTGCACATATTTTTGCAGAGTTTCTGAACACACTGTGAAAGTCAATAACAGTGTGATATGACATTGAGAGTAAGAGGAAAATATGTAACGCTGGGAAAGAGCTCCGTCACTTTTCCTTTTGGGTCAGAAGAAATGCAACAAACACAAACCCAAAACATATAAAATTCATATTCTGCAGCATTGATGTTAGAAGTTTCTGTATTTATCCATTGATGGAAGAGTCAAGACTTCAGTCGTCCCCCAGCCGAAAGCCTTGACCCCAGTTATGGCGCCCACCTCCTCCACCTCCTGCCTGCTCTTGGGGCAGAGGTCTCCTGCTTGGAGGAACGCCGAATCCAGAAACCCCACCTCGTCGATTTGGGAACATCTGGTACCTGAGAAAAAAAATGTATGACAATAAAGCATAACAGTATCATTGCTGCACTAAACCCTTAATAACCCCTAACTTGTCACTTTCATTTAGCTAAAGATTCATAAATTAGTAATTTGATAAAAAGGCACTTCATTCATATCAGCATTGCTTGACTCATAATAACAGGAAGCTGAGGCCAGCTGTGCAGCCAATAAACTCACAGGAACTGTGGGGTGGAGAGGAAGGACCGGCCACCCAGGTCCATGGGGTATTTGAACATCAGAAAGAAGTAAAGGTGACCAACTAAGTTCCCAATCAGCTCGTTGACAACGCTGAAGAAAGAAATGGTTATTGTTACAATAATTATTATGTGACTATGATGACTCAATGTTATACAACATCTACATCAAATGACTATGACATTTGAATATTAATCTGTGTGGGGGGGAAATTCTTACGAGCCTCCGATGATATAGTTGAATCCCAGAATGACCCAAGGGAGATAACAAGCCTGTGTTAGTGTGAACATGAACAGGTTTTGGTGTGGAGCATTAAAATACATCAGTATATCATGTAAAATCACACTGTAGTAATAATGCATTGAATACCTTGAATCTGGTGCCAAACCAGAAAGATACAATCGTGTCACGATTTAGTTGAGCCCAGACGTACAGAACAGACATGATCAAAGGGATCATCAGGAGCTGCAAAACACAAACAAGCCAATATTTATGAACAAATGAATAAGGAAATTAAAATTAAAATGTAACATTACAATTTACAACATTGCAATGCAAAAACAACTAATAGGTTACATTAAAAAGCTTAATTAACTCCATGGGAATTCCAGCAGTGCAGAAGAATGCTCATAAATCACACAAGGTTGTCATTCAAATAAGCAGCACAAGGTTTCAGATGATTTGAGAAAGACAAAAACTGCTTTGAGACCATTTTTGTCTCCATTGTGTTGTCTTCATTTAATGATGATTTACACCAAATAAGAGGGGCAACATTTGCTTCTGGTGCACTTTCAAGTTTGAAAGATGATGTAGGGAGGCAGGGGGCATTTTCACATCTTCTTTCATAACTCATTGACTACACTAAATCTACTGTTTTCAGCACTGATAATAACAAATGTTTCTTGAGCACCAAATCAGCATATTAAAATGATTTCAGAAGGATCGTGTGACACTGAAGACTGGAGTAATGGCTGTTGAAATTTCAACTTTGACATCACAGGACTAAATTGCATTTTAAAATACACTGAAGTTGTATTGAATTGTAATAATCTCTCTAAATATTACCATTTTTACTCTGTTTTTGATCAAATAAATGCAGCCTTTCTGAGCATAAGCGACTTTTAGAAAAGATATTATCACACTTCATATTTAGTGCTGTCAAACGATTAATCGCATCCAAAATAAAAGCTTTTGTTTACATAATATATGTGTGTGTACTGTGTATATTTATGATGTAGATATAAATACAAACACATGCATGTATATATTTAAGAAAAATATGTTATATGTATATATCAAATATATTTTTATATAATATAAATTATAATATAAATGAATATGAATATAAATATATACACGTAAATACATATATTTATTTTCATAATATATACTGTATGTGTGTGTCTTTATATATACAAAATAAATATACACATACATATATTGTGTAAACAAAAACTTTTATTTTGGATGTGATTAATCACGATTAACCATTTGACAGCACTATATTAAATATATTTTTAATAGTACCTTCTAGTGTTAAAGTCTAGAGTGTTAGCATCTGTGATTTATGTCAACTTTTACACAACAACCTAGCGATAAAATAGATACAAGTTCAAATTCAAAGATATTAAAACTTTAATACTGGATAACTAAAATTATTAACAAAATACCATACTAAACAATTAAAAATAGTGCCGTCAAACGATTAATTGCGATTAACCGCATCCAAAATAAAAAATTTTGTTTACATAATGTGTGTACTGTGTATATTTATTATGTATATATATATATAAAGAAAAATATGTAAAGTTTATATATTAAATATATTTATATATGATATAAATTATATGAATATAAATATATACATGTAAATATTTTCAAAATATATGCTGTATGTGTGTATTTATATATACATAATAAATATACACAACACACACATATATTATGTAAACAAAAACTTTTATTTTGGATGCGATTAATCGTTTGACAGCACTAATTACAATCACTTTTTAAAGAGAGAATGAAGATCGCTACATTATTTGACTTGTTAATAAATATCCTCCACTTTACTAAGTGCCAATCATACAAAAAAAAAAATTTGGAAAATTTCACATTTATAAAAAGGAAGAAAAAACTCAGACTAACCTGCATGTCCATCATTAGGCCTGTTATCTGAATTATAAATGTTAAGGACAGATAAAGGCTGTGTGTCAAAGGAAAATGAACATGACTCCTAGAAAAGCTTTTTCTTGCTGAGTGGACGCTGTATAGCATGAAAACCACATCTGCAGAGGATATTAAATCATTTAATGCAATATTCTAAAATGCTGAATTCAGCACATCACATTCATTGAGTGAAGTCATTCACTGTTAATGGGTATGTGCTGTACAGACGCAAATCATTTGATGACAATGACTAATCACTTGTTTGCGTTGCACTGAATGACACATTTTATCTTATAATAAAATATTACAGTACAGTGTGTACAGGACAGAGAGGATACAACAATGCAAATCCAGTTGAATAGAAGCATGAACATGTAGTCTGCTGTTCTTCCATCAAAAGCTCCTGTAAAAGGGAGAAAATATGATGAGATGTCACGTCCCATAGTAATCATCACTTCACTTCCTGATCAAATAAAGTTTTACACATAAAGAACAGTATATATTTTTTTTAAACTCTGTACATCATAGTGAGATATGACAAGTCATATTGTAAGACTAGAAAGATGCTGAAGCGGGTCACCTCACAGGGGCTGCCATTTTGAAATAATTTGATTAGCTGAATAATTCTCTCTTTATATTAGCAGGGCTGTACGTTAACTTTTTTTTCACATAGCACTGGTGCTACAGAGGTTGAAAGTTTTGTAGCACAGGCCAAAAAGTTGTAGCACAAGTATAAAACGTCTCTTATCATGTCTGAAAACAAACACAAGTAATGGAGTTCATCACTTAAACAGGCACTGATGTTCCATACAGAGCACAAAAAATACAAAAAATTGTTTTTAGACAAAGTTTTCTTAATTTGATAAAAATGGAAGAGTGCAGAAACATAACACCTCTTACACATTAGCAAAATATAAAATAAAAAAGAATGGCAGACATTTAGGCCAAAGTGAGCAAAGATAAAAAATCTTTGTCATTATTTTATCTTTGTTATTACAAAATAAGAACAAATATATACATTACAAATACACATAATATACAAATAAAACAAACAGTGCTTTATTTTTCAGGTACAGTATTTAGCAGTAAAATTCAAGAGATACAACGATATTTCTTCAAAAGCAGATCGTGGAGACATTCAAAAATCGTCATATCGCACAGCCCTAACTTCCAAGTATAATCAATCTCACACACACAAACAAGCACAACGAAATCACTTCACACTATTAAGCGGCTGTGTTATGAACATGCAAAACTGTATCGCAGGCGTGCTACAGTGGTAAATTTATTCATCGCACAGACCAGTATTTTCGTAGCACGTGCGACATATATGTCGCACTGTACAGCCCTGTATTAGTAACCCCTATTTCTGCCATATGTACATTAACTGACAGTCACCACTGATAAGCTACCACTAAATATTGTAGAAACTTAATTTGCTGTAAAGTTGCTTTGCAATGATTTGTATCGTGAAAAGCGCTGTACAAATAAACTTGAATTGAATTATTATTGGACATTTCCGCTCGTGGAATAGAATAAATCATGATTTTTACAATGCCTTCAGTAAATTAAATCTTGTAATGCTGCATCTACACCACTCGGTGTCAGTATAAAAGGCCATTCACACAAATAACGATAATAATAATAACTGCATTATTGAATTTGGGTGGATTCTGACTGGCTGGCAATGTTTTTTTTTTTATCAGATTTTTTTTTTTTATTGTTCTGAAAGTGATTCCGATATTGTTCCTCTGTGTTATATATTAGGACAGCAAGTCCACACAACAGTTTCAAAAAAACTTTCCAGCTGATAAAACACTGACAGCCAATCAGAATCCACCTGACTTCAGCATTAAGTGGGCTTAAGCATTTAAAGTGGCAGATGACAAACCTCTAGGTAAGAATGAAACAAAAAATATTGAGTGCACTTTTAAGTCCAGTCACACATTATTTTAATTAAAGGACAATTAATATATTTTAGGAAACAGAAGCTACCTGTTTCAAGCCTTGAGGAGTACTGGTAGAGGAAATACAAATTAACCAGGTATAGAAAACCCGTCCCTGGGCCAACTGGGAAATACAGTGTTGCAGATATTGGTCTCCATATCTGTTGAGAGGACACAGAAAAAATTATTAATGACTTGACACAGATTACCGTTGGAGATGCCCACTGATTCTGGCTTATTGAAACAGATGCATCAAAGTACTTACTGATTTAAAAATCAACAGACATAAGATACTTAAAGGGATAGTTTACCCAAAACAAAGAAAGAAAGAAAATTCTGTCATTATTTACTCATCCTCATGTTGCTTTGACCCTGTATACATTGACTTTCTTTCTTCAGTGGAACATAAAAAATATATATTTTGAGTGTTTTTGTCCATGCAATAGAAGTCAATGGTAAACAAAACGGTTTGGTTACCAACATTATCTTACCAAAAATATCTACCAAAATATCTTCTTTTGTGTTCTGCAGAAGAAAAAAAGTCATACAGGTTTGGAATGGCATGAGGGTGAATAATTGGTATTATCCCTTTAAACTGAAGTAGAAGTACAGAAAACCAACAGGCACTGAGAATATCCAGCAAGCAGCATTTGTATGCAGTCGCCAGCACTGCCTGAAAGTTATAGCTACCATGCTTGCACTGCAGATTTGATTCCCCACACATTGTGGACTCATTATCCATGTGCCTGAGCACGACTGCAGCTATTACACCAGACATCACGCTCTGAGAGGAACAGACAATCATCTGGTCTGTTATCCAGATTTGTTCGGTAATTCCCAGACTAGAAAAACTGGGTCAGTAAACAACAAACACACTCCCCTGCACACATTTTTAACACTCTCCGGTGTTTAATTTCCTCTAAACATGCACATGCACACCTTATCCCTCTCTATAGTCCTCGGCTGTCTTGTTCTCCTCCCTTTCCCTGTATCCCTCCCTCACTTCTAGTGCGTTCTCTCCTCCCTCCGGCACACACAGAAACCCTGAGCTAACAGGGTTTTCGGTCTGGGGGACTGTGAATCCGCTGAGCAGCAACGCTTTGATGTTGGCGTCTGAACTGGCTCTGCGGTAGCCAGGCAGTCCAATGGCCCCCTCGCGCACTGCAGCATAAATCACGCCAGCTCACCTGTGTGGAGAGGTGACCTCTGTGGACTGCAGCATAGAGAAGTGGGTTAAAAAGCACAGCAGGATTGGTATGCCGCGAGAGGACGGGGAGAGGCTTATTTGGCCGCTTCTCAACCGCTAAATGGTTCCTTAAGACAAATGTGCCAATGTGAGCACCGGTTCACTGTGACAAAAAAGCTTTATGTTACCCTTGGCTTAGCAATGTATGCTCTTTAAAGTGGGTGATATCACTCATTTTGCTCAGATATAGTTTACTTCCTATATCTGTGCCATAATCCGGAAGAAACCTGTACTGGCACAGGAGTCATGAAATGTTAGCTAATAGTGAGCAGACAGGAGTTAAGTTTAGAGCATGTTCAAAGGGAGTTGATAAATCACAGAAACGCCATATAAAAAGGAGCTCAACATTTAAGTTCCTAAATTACAACTAAAATTGTTCAACAAAAATGAATCACAGGTTAATTAGCCATTAGCAGAGGTCAAATTAGTCCATGCCTGAATTTCAGGTGCATCACTCATGAAAACGTATCTTGGGAAACAGATTTAAAGCAATAATGCTGCCATTTACAAACTAGATAAGCCAAAGAAATATCAGTGAAATCTCACTGTTAAAGACATAGTGACACGTGATGGATGCTAAACGCTACCAAAATGTCCAGACAGTGTGAGGTGGGTTTAAATACATATTAAAATAACTTCTTGTGGGCTTTACTTCTTAAGGGGTGGTGCATTATCCCACTACACACAGTTTAGAACTTGCATGACAGCTTTTCAATCTTTTACATGCCACAGGCCACCAAATATAATCATCTTCTTGCAAGGGACCCCCATCCTAAAGACATATTTATATTAAACTGCACACTTTGTAAATAACATATCTGCACACTAATAACATCTGTACATTTATCTAAACAATTAAATTTTCTCCTATACTTCTATTTCTGTATATAGTACATTATTTAATGTTTTTTTTTTAAATTAGTTTTATATTACATCCCTACTGTGTTATTCCTATGTATGTCTGCACTATCATGTATGTCTGCACTATGTTTGTACTTTCTTCTGCACTGGAAGCTCCTGTCGTCAAGTCAAATTCCTTGTGTGTGTAAACATACTTGGTAATAAAGCTCTTCTGATTCTGATTCTGATTAAAAGAGCTACATATTTTTATGTATAAAAAAATGAAAAGTGAAAATCTGTGTAAAATATTATTTGGAAAATATTTATGTATTTGTTTTACATTACATTATTAAATGTTTCCATACTCATAGTGCTGCAGCATTATTAGATGTATAATCTATTTATTTGCATAATTTTTTAAAAAGTATTTTAATTAAATTATTTTATTTTAATAAATATTTCATTTGTTTATTTAGTTTAATATTAGATTTGAATTATTATTTATTTATTCATTCACACTGATGATCTCTAAACTTTTCCACTGACTCCCTGGGGGTCCCTGAACCCCAGTTTGACAACCCCTGCTTTAAGCACTAAAACTGTTCTGAAGAAAACGATGTATATAATCTAGGCCTATACATAGGCTTTTGATATTAACACATGATAGTTAACCACCCAGAGAAGCTCATAATTTGGTGCAATAAGGATGGAAATAATGGATACAAATGTTTCTTAAAAACATTAATCTGGTTGTTTTACACTTTTAGCCCACAAACAAATTGCTTGGCGCCACCTGGTGGAAATTACTGACACCGAAAACAACAAATATCATATTTTTGATAATTAATGATCATGGTTAATGACGTATTTTAAAATATTTTCAATACTTAGAGTTTAGGCAGACTGTAAGAATTAGGTATTAGAAAAGCCGACCTCCACATTGTGGACAACAGAATAACATTATTTCTAATATATGTCGCAAAACTCTCATATTACCTAATTAGTTATAGTAAACAAGGTTAAAATATTTGCCATCACAGTGAGAAGCAGTTATTGTAAAAGGAAAAATTAATTAGGCAGCCCATGAAAGCCTGTTGTCCCGGAAGTGTAGCCTCGGACGCGTACTCGACTGTCATTGGTTGAACAGAGCAGCCTGGGACGTGTTCAATGTTACTGTTTTTTTTCTTTCTGTGGGTGCGCAACTTTTGATTCAAATTGCGTTTCCTGTCTTTCAATACTATAATAATATCACCAGTATAACAGAATAATGGTGACGTACAGATGGAGGGATTAGGTTAAATAAATTAGCATACTGACGATGCACAAATAGCACGTGTTACGCTCTCTCTTACCATTCACATTCTGCTTAATCATAAAACATCGTATTAAGTATTCGTATTCGCTTCAACAACCTTTAAATACCTAACATTAAAACTTCCTAATGTACAAAAAATATTATATAATAAACCACGTAATTTAGGCAATCAGATGCACTGTGCATGAGATTTTGAACACAAATCACTAAACCGTCTTTCATCATTTACCGTTCACTACAGCACAGTTCTCCAGGACGCATCAGTTTAGAGTTTTGAACTAAAATTATTTTAAAAGTCTTTAATGCTGGTGTTATAGCTGTTAACTGTATGAAATGATCCGCGGCGCTATGGGATGATATTAGACTCTAAATGATTAATAGATGCACGCACAATTATCAGCCCCAGCTGGCCCACTTTGACCCAAGGTTTTCGTCGGGCCAAAAAACCCGGGCCTTTGGCCCCGAGGAAGCTCCGACGAGGCACGATCAAGCCCCGGAAGTGACAGTGGAAACGCGACTGGCACGCCCGCTTTTGGCCCGACAGTGGAAACGCGGCTAGTGTAACATTACTCCAGTGCGGGGCCTACAACAAGGCCTTGTCATCGCTGCTGTTGTCTAAACTCTCACTACTGTTAAACTGAACGTAAACCTACCTGGAATTTATGAAAGAATGCCTCCGGCCATAACACGAGATATATAGGACTGATTAATCCCAGCTTTCCTATTAGCGGCACTGCAATTGAGCCAGCAAACCAGTAGCGAGTGATGAAAGGGATGTTTTTAAACCAGTCCCCGATATCTGACATCTTGCCATATGATTATAAAGCCTGGAGATTCTCTGTCGGTTCTCCACCGATGCAGTTTAGGAAAACGAGCAGGTGCAACAAACGGATCTGTGATCACAACGCAGAAATGCTGTTTCAGTCTTCTTCTATTTTGGTTACCCTGGTGTACGCACTCCTTCCCCGTTTAGTTTACATGACGTGGCCGCGTACAGACGCGTCCTTGTTGCGATTTTCCGTTAGATTTGACTGTCAAATTAACAGTCATGCAAAGAAATACGGGATTTTTTCGAATTCGAAAAAAAATGAATGTTTATAATCTAAACGCAGATATTTAAAAAAATGTAGTTTTTATAATTTATGCGGGCTGTAGTCACTAAATATACCACAATTATGTGAAACGTAGTAAGAACTTTAAGACCACTTTATGAAATCGTTAAAAGTCTTTTATGTTGACGTCTAGTTCGAGGCGTTTTGAAACCGGAAACGGCTACTCTGTGGCGCTACTTTTGGTGAAGTTAAGGTTTGGTATCATTTTATGTGATTATATTTGCAAAAAATATCGCAGATAAGTAGTTTGAATGTTTTAAGGGAATTATCGAAAACGAAAATGCTATAGCTTACCACTTAGACCAATAAATTGTTAGTACATTTTGTTAAAGAGAAAAATGAAAGTAACGTTAATTACATTATTTACAGATCATCATTCACTTCCAAAACTGTATGACTTTCTTTTTTCTTTAAGTTTAACAAAAACGATGTCAGGCAGAATGCTTGGTACTGTCGGCCTCAGTCACCATTCACTTACATATCTTTTTTTCACACTTTATAAGTGAATGGTGACAGAGGTTGTTATTCTGTTATCATATCTTTTTTTGTTCTATTAAAGAAAGTCCTACAAGTGTTAAAGAACACGAGGGTGGGGAAAGAGATTTTTTTTTTTTTTTATCTGGTGGACTGTCCCTTTAAATTCTTTTCATAGCGTGTTGTCAACCCAATGTTTAAGGTGCACGTGAGTTTGTGGTTAGAATTTGTGTCTTTTTCCCCCCAAGCAGTCATATAGCTTCCAAAGATGTCTCTAAGTTCAGTGCAGTCCACCTTGTCCACTCTGAAGTCATGCCAAGCAGATATCGGAGGTTGTATGGACATGGTATCAGATGTTGCGCTGGGAATAGTTGAAGCACAAGGTGAGTGATTTCTGAAAGATCATGTGACATTAAAGACTGGAGTAATGGCTGCTGAAAATTCAGCTTTCTTTTGGACATACTTTTCAAAATGTACTTTATATTTGATTTCAGGTATGGATAACAGTCCAGCTCTGAAGAAGCTGGAGGGGATGATTCTGGAGTGCTCAAGACTGGACCGAGAAATCAACTGTTTTGTGGAGTCTGTTGATGAGATGACTGCTCAGGTTTGTCTTAACTGACTGTCACTGGTGCTTTATTTTGACACACAGTCTTTGTCAAGTCTCCCATTGAGCCACCCTGGCTTTCTCTCTATGTTCTGTAGGTCAGACATGAACCTCCTGAGGCCATGGTTCACCTGAGAAACTCTGTAAAGGAGCGATTCACTGAGCTTGTGGCTGGAGTTACAGATGCAGACCTACAAAGGCACAGCAAGGTTGTTGCCTTCAGAGACAGTGTCAGGAAATATGCCATGCAAGGTGAGGAACTCACCCCCTCTTGCAACACAAGGCCGCTGTATTTTCCACGTTATAAGTGCTGCAATTCCTAAATATTTTATTTTTATGCATAATGTATATGCAGCGGGTCAAACTGCTGCTGAGAATGAAGAAGAGGAGCTGGATGAGGACATTGCTGTAACACAGAGCCAGACAAACTTCATCTGCCCTCTCACCCAGGTAAACGTCAGCATCATTTCACAGCATCAAGTGCACAAGATGTTATAGCCCTTGAGTTAAAAGTTCGCATTTGTAGTGATGTTTTTGTGTGTTACTTGTATTGCAAGAAGAAGAAACATATAAAAATGACATATCAGTCAAACCTTTTACTTTACCTTTTTCTGACAGGCTGAGATGGTCAGTCCAGTGAAAAACAAGAAATGCCATCATTACTATGACCAAGAGGCTGTACTTGAAATGATTAAGGCCAGGCACAAAAATAAGAAGAAATTTCGGTATGTAGTCACTGCTCGGTTTTTTCTTTATGTTGCCCTAAATAAGTATACTGTTATGCAAAATTAATTTCCATATCCAGTCCAACAGGGCTGCATTTATTTGATGAAAAACACAGTAAAAACAAATATTGTGAAATATTATTACAATTTAAAATAACTGTTTTCTATTTTAATTAATATATGTGATTGCAAAGCAGAATTTTTAGCAGGCATTACCCCAGTCTTCAGTGTCACACGATCATTCAGAAATCATTCTAATATGCTCAAAAAAAGCTCATTATTTTTAATGTTACATTTATTTAATGTTATTTATTAAATCTTAAAGGGGTCATATGATGCGATTTCAATTTTTCCTTTCTCTTTGGAGTGTTACAAGCTCTTGGTGCATAAAGAAGATCTGTAAAGTTGCAAAGACTAAAGTCTCAAATCCAAAGAGATATTCTTTATAAAGTTAAGAGTCAGCCACGCCTACCTACCAGTAATGTACAGTATGTGGAAAATAATGTGTTTTTTGAACCTTAAAACGCATAAACACATTTCATTACACCAAATACACAAAATAATGTTCTTTTTAGCAACATCATATGACCCCTTAAAACTTATACCAGAGTTACATTTAATATCAATGTTAACACTTATCAATTGTTTTGCTGCTTAATATATTTCTGGAAACCAACAGGATTCTTTGATTAATAGAAAATAGATTTTTTTTTGTAACATTGTAAAAGTCTTTACTGTCACGTTCGATCAATTTAACGTATCCTTTGAACTGTAGTGTATAGAACAATGTAACAGCCACTGTTGCCAACTTTTCTGTCATTCTTCACAGCTGTCCAAAGGTTGGCTGCGGAAACACAGATGTTCAGCTGTCAGATCTTGAGTTGGACCTGGTTATGAAGAGAATGATCCAGAACCATAAGAGACAGAGCGGAAAAACTTAATTTGACTAAATCAGTCCTGCAGATGTTACAGTTGTTCTGTCTGTAATAGGAAAATGGTTTTGCCTGAATTTTCAAATGTAGAACTGGAGACTTTTGCAGTAAAATTTGGTTCATGTTAATCTATAACACATTTATAGTTCATGTTTGCAATACAAATATAAATGCACTATGCTTGTCAATGCTGACCTTTTTTTTTTTTAAACAAACATTTGCACCGTTCTCATATTACCTCACATCAACTAGGCATTTTATCCTTAGTCAAACAAAGTAAGACCTTTTCATCTTTAGCAATGGCAATAAAAACCTAGTTCTTTTCAAAACTCAATTCACAACCAAATGTTTATTCAACATAATTGCACTGTAAAATAATCCATTAGAATCAGGCCAAAAGCCTGTTTTATAGTACTCCACCATGTCACAAAGACATGAAATCAGCATGAGACATGGGCATTAAAACCAGCTTAAGTTGTACAGGTTTATTACAATATCTGCACCAACCCTTTGACTGCCCCAAACACCTTTGACTGTGTACAACAACTAATTAAAACAATACAAACTTTGAAAATACTTCCATGTGGAAAATTCAGTGAGGCATTTCATGTCGAGACACATAAAAAGGACAGTCTGATTGGTTACGCCCGGTCAATATGAAACCGGCATTCGAATTTGGCCCTAAGACCCTAACAGACAAATACAGGAAAAAGACCTTATGATCAATAGTCTCAGACAGTTCTGATTGACTAGTTATTTGAGACAAAGGGACACAGGCATTGACTTAAACAACCCATTATTTAAACTCAGAGCTTCCCATACATTTAATTTTCATAATTTTGACATAAACAGCATTTCATTTATTGAAGTGAATTATTGAAGATCAAGTCATTTTCACATGAACAAGTAGACTAAAAAAAAAAAGCACACTCAAACCGCCTTACCACATTTATATAGACCCAAGTGTTTTTTGTTCACTGATCAAAAAATGAAGACGGCATAAGCCTTCTGCTCTTAAGAAAACCGTCTTACGAAAAGAGAAAACATAATTTTGTCTCAAAAAGAAAAGAGCAAAGGCATGTCCACATTTTCTGACTGTATCAGAATGAATCATATTGTGAAAACGGATACGCATGTCCTTTCAAAACACCTGCAATGTTATGCATATCAGACACACTTCTTTCACATGATGCGCATTTAAAAACAAACCTTATGTGACCTATTGATGAGAGCTCTGCTGGACAGTCCTGCGAGCTCTTTGTCCTGGTCCGTCCATGTGAAGGTTCAACACACTAATACTGGGAGTCCGTTTCAGTGTTGGTCCATGTCCCCATGTCTCTTTGCACCGGTCCAAGCGTGGTGGAGGGTTGTATCTGTTGAGATTCTTGAGTCGCCACGGCCGTTCTATCCGATGGTGATGCCGAAGCCACACTGAAACTTGTTCTTGCGGTGGTTAAGGAAGGCGCCTAAAGCTAGTGATAGAGGAAGGGGTAACAGCTTCTTTTCCAGCGTCGCTCCCACCACCCAGTTGCTATCTAAAGAACCTGAAGAACAAGAAGAGGACAGGGAAGCTTAGCAATGGAACCAAACTGGAACAAACTTGAAAGTAGGTTGCACAATTAATCGAAATAAAACCAAAATCACAATACAGCTTCTAGCAACGGCTGCAATTTAATATAAATAAATAAATATAAATGCGCTGCGTGTTTAGAGTGAAGCACGGCACTGTTCTTATGTGTGAGCATCTCATTATCCACTGATGTTTGAGCGTCTCAGTTCACAGTACATTTTGTTCCATGCAAACTCCATCTCTGTATCTGCTCTGAGTTTGGATCATTTTAATATGAATCTGTGGACACAATATGCACTAACAATCTTCCTAAACTTGTAATGCGCTTAACGATCCCAAACTGGATCAATAGCTTAAACCAGGGCTGTCCAAACTCGGTCCTGGAGGGCCGGTGTCCTGCAGAGTTTAGCTCCAACCCTAATTAAACACACCTGAACCAGCTAATCAAGCTCTTACTAGGCATACTAGACATTTCCAGTCAGGTGTGTTGAGGCAAGTTGGAGCTAAACTCTGCAGGACACCGGCCCTCCAGGACCGAGTTTGGACAGCCCTGGCTTAAACACTGACCCACAAAACAAAGCTTTAAGGGCTTTCTGTGGTTCAGTATAAAAGTTTGATGGCTTAACATTTGAAATTAAAAAGATTAATACACCCATAAATATAAGTGCTGTAAGTTTACAGTTGAAATGTAAAATACAATCATTATTATATATTTTTTTCTTAAATACTCATTTTATTTTACAGTGAAGTGAATTTAGTGATATTTGTTTTATTTAGTAATAATCATACTCTTGATAATAATAATACTAATAAATTACATTCTTCTTAAATACTATTGTGTTGTAGGGAAATATTACAACAGTAGTATTTATTTTGTTTTTATTTAGTAATTAAAATACTACTACTACTACTACTACTAACTATGATTATTATTTTATAGCCATATTGATATATAAATTACAATTTTTTAAAATCACATTTTAAATCATTATGATGATTTTTAATCTGACAAATCACAATTAGATTGATTCCCCAAATTGTGCAGCCCTACATGAAAGTGTGCAAATAATTCAAATCAATCTCAAATTGGTTTGAATGCAAATGTTTCAAGAAAAGTGTTTCAATACCTTTAAAAAGCAGATTTGCTTTCGGTACATCCAACTGATAACCAAACGACACGCTTGTGTCCTGCATCCGTGTGCTGGCCTCAAACTCTACCCCAATCTGGAGCTGTTCAAATTCAAAGGAGTGAGTTTAACAGATCTTTAACAGGTCTTATCTCAAGTAACAAATCTGTCATTTAATACATCTATTTATGGTATGAAGTACCTGGTCTTTTTCCATAATCATACGACTACTGTAATTTGAGTTTTAAAAAAATGTCTTGTCATTGAATTGCATCAAAGAGCATATTGTAAGGTTATTTTAGTATTATTTAAATACTATTATATTTTTTATTAATAATTTGACAGTTTAGATTTTTATATTTTATTAGGTTTTTTTATAGAATGAGATACTAATATAGTATTTATTAATTTGTAATAAGTTTGTATTTTTTTTTATTTAGGCATTTTTACCTTTATTATAATAGGACAGATCAGAACTAACAGGAAGCGAAGTGGGACAGAGAGAGGGGGGCGGGATTGGGAAAGGTCCTTGAGTCGGGATTCCAAACTGGGATGCCAGTATCAAATTCAAAGGAGTGAGTTTAACAGATCTTTAACAGGTCTTATCTCAAGTAACAAATCTGTCATTTAATACATCTATTTATGGTATGAAGTACCTGGTCATTAGCTTTGTGGTAATATGACGCATGTGCACCAGCTCCTCCAACAGTCAACGTGGCGACATAGTTACTACCTGAGGACGAAAACATACAGGTCCAATCAGTACATTCAATCGAATTATGAATTTCTGCCAATCCTTGAAATGTGACAAAGAATGATCTGCAAATGACCACCTGTGTATCTGCCCACAAATGATGTGACGGTGCCCTCTTCTCCTGGCCTCCTGTGATAGACCAGTTCACCACCCAATACCAAAGCAGGAGACAAGGACTGGAGGTAGTGTGCCACAAGGATACCTAACAGACCAAACATGAAAGTGAATGTAAGCTCCTACAGATAAACAGTTTCCTCATAAAACTTAAAAAGTTTGGCGTCAGTAAGATTTTTTATAAAGGAAATTACTTTTGTTCAGTAAGGATGCATTATTTCATATTACAACAACAAAAAAAGTATCAACATTTCCAAAAAAAATTTTTCTTAAGCAGCAACTCAGCATATTAGAATGATTTCTGAAGGATCATGTGACACTAAAGACTGGAATTTTGCCATCACAGGAACAAATTACACTTTAAAATATATTCAAATAGAAAACAGTTGTTTTTAAAAATGTAAAAAATTCACAATATATTACTGTTTTTACTGTATTTCTGATCAGTAAATGCAGTCTTAAGAGAGAACATTACAAAAATCTTACAGACTCCAAACATAAACATAACATCTTGTATTGTTTTTTTAGAACTTGACAGTCATGGACTATAGCAACTGCAAGGTATGTTACCAGATCCAACGAGAACATCTGGGTTGCCAAGGGTAACAGCAGCTGTGAAGTCATCGCCACGGTATTCTGCATCACACTGCCAGTTTACAAACTTGTGTTGCTGCGTCTGTAACACATCATTTATTCAGGCAATTAATAACAATACACTATGCAGCACTGCATCTCATTTTCCACAACAACAGATCTCTGGACAAAGCTGCAATTTTAAAGACATTAGATCATGATTGGGATTAACTTCTTAAAGCCCGTGAAAGGATTTATTTCTTCTCACCATATTTTCTGAAATTACTTTTCTCACAATACGAGAGAAACCAGTTTAGCACATAACTGATCTAGCTTACATTAACTGTATGATACATCTGTGTCATAAAAAACTATACCATGTGTAGGATCTGCTGATTCACATTCATAGTTTGTGAACATGACTGCAAAGTCGTGCATACCTGCATTACCAATTTAGAGCGAATGCGGTTGGTAAGCTGATGGATGACCTGTGCGTTTAGACTGCCTGTGTTGTCCATGTCACCTACCATGACCGGAAAAGACTGAGGGGGACAGACAAAAAAAAACAAAAAAAGAGAGGCATTAACATCACATCCTACTCAGCATTTCATTCAGACTCAATATTGGCATAGCAAGTTGACAGAAAACCGCTTCAAAGGGAAAAATATACATTAAAAACAATAGTTCTTAAAAATAAAGTGATTCTAGACAGTGTTATTTTAGTTTCACTAAAATATTATACTTTATCAATATTTTAAACTTTACAAAAAAAAAAGTAAAATTAAGGGTATTAGTGGTGTCTGTGAACAGCGCTGGATGTTGGTGCGCTGCCCACAAGGCTATCGGCACCGACATAAGTTTTGTATTTTTATATCTTCTGTTTTCTGTATAACAAGCTGACAGGAAAACACTAGTCAGTTAAAAAGCAACTAAAAGGCTCACCTCTGCAGGTCCTGTTTGCTTGCTGCCCACATACGTGGCTCCAAATCTGTAACCTGAGTCCCCCAAGGTGCTTAGAGTAATTGTGTGACTAACCTGAGGAAGCAAATGAAGATGTGATATATTTTTGTCATTCTATCTTTCATTTCTAAGTAGTAAAAATAGAATTGTGTGATAACTGACCTGGAAGTGATTACTCAAGCCCTTGTTGACAACTAATCGTACCCCCTCAATCTGCACAGGGAAAACCTCTGAAAAGCAGACAAAAAGACCGTAAGTAAACATAATAGATCATAAAACTGTAGAAGGTATGTCAGAAAATGACCCTAAGACAAACCTTTGCATTTCCGATGACACTCTTCAAATGTGCCGGGGTTGGAGAGAGAGGCCTCTGCATCTGTCCCGGGCTGCCCCTGTGTGCTTGAGGTGGCTGGGACTGCAGACACTGGGGGCATGGTGAAACCTGGGGGTACCGTCACCAGACCTGCGCCCCCTGGGGCGCTGCCACCCCCTGAGGCTGCGGGTGGGTTTGGGGAGCCGGCAGCCAACACACTGCCCATGCTTAAGAAAAATACAACAGTACAGTAAGATTGAAATAGCATTAAATGTTATCATTAGCTGACAAGAAGCATAGGGCAAAAGGTCACGTTACTATAGTCAGAGACAGACTGGCAGTAAACAACATATTTCTAGTTCCAACAACTGCCAACTGTAAAAACCAAATGAAAACCTTCATATTTTCCGGTTTTTAGTTGACAACTAACTTATAGTCAAGCTGCGACTCCCTTGGCATGAAAGCCAGTTCTGCGCGCATAACAACAACTAGAATTTGGCTCGTTAGAGTAAAGTAGTGCACTAGCATGTGGAGCTTCATTCAAGCCTCATTGGCTAAATAGCAGGTAAGCTAAGGTTAATGCTAGCTAACTAGCTAACATGCTGTGATGTAAAAGAAAGAGTGGCACATATCTGAGTGAGACGCGAGAAAGAGGCTGTATTATATATACTAGCTGGACAGTCATTTCTATCAGTATATGGCGGACTAATATATAGCAAGTGTATGAATGCAATTTATGTAACTATTTGTAGGCCTCGTGCTATACTCACGTTTAGCAATGCAGTCCAGTTAAACGGCTGAGAGGCACCGGTAGGATGCAAGGGACAACCTACAAAACCGACGTCTTGGCCCGCCCATTCCGGCTGTATTAAGAGATGATTGGATAAAAGACACCACAACTGCCTGATGATTGGATACTGAGTATGGCGTCCTCGTGAGGTCATCGGGGAAGGAAATACGACGGCGCGTTCTTTTTTTCCCCTTCTTTTTTCGTCTGGCAGATCTTATTCTCTCTTATTGTTATCTCTTTAATGAATATTTTCTTTACAATCTGTATTGTTTCATTATGTTACAAAAAAATAAATAAATAAAAATACGACGGCTCGTGACGTATATTCTCCACTCCTCCAAAGGTACTCTTCAAGGGTATGAGATGTACATTTGCATTTGTTCTTGATACAAGCATGTTTTCGTTGTGTTACCTTAATACAACAATAAGAAAATGGACGAAGGGATGGTAACAAAACTAGTTTGTTTACATTTTATTCCAGTTAATGCAGAATTGTGAGAAACAATATAGTCATATATTTAATGATTATTAATATATATATAT
>NW_015626406.1:341232-346039 GCF_001515625.1 Sinocyclocheilus rhinocerous
ATAAAAATTTTATATTCAAATATTTCAACCATAAACGTTCATACTCTACAGGAAAGCCAAGGCTTTGCCTATAATATGCTTTTATTGCAAACAAGATTTCTTTCCTTCATCAGAGCACAAAATTCTCATCTGAAAAGTTTCAAATTGTTACATGGTCTCAAGCAGGAGGTATTATTAATCTTTCTCATAAGTGGCTCTTTTACACACTTTAGCCTCCTAAAGAGGCAGAAGTGCTTAAGAGATTGATGTCTGGCGAGTTTCTTCCATTTCAGCCAAGGAGCCACACAGTAATTTGTGTTGTAAGTGGCAACTGTGTTGTAACCTCTCTGAAACCCGCCCTTTGTCTTGCTCAGCCTTGTTATCTTGTGGGTTGAGCCTTGAGGCTTTTTCCATTTTGTACCTTACAAAATGGAATGGAGTTTCTAAATATGTAATGTCAGTTAAGTAAATGTTAGTGTGAAAAACTGCATAATTTAACTAGATTATTTTACCTTATTTAAATAGAATTTATAAATTGTAGATTGAGAAGAAACCGTTTAAAATGTAGCCATTTAAACTAAATTTATCTGGTGGTGGTGAGAAGGTTTAATCTTAAAAAAAGGTTAAAAATACATGTATGGCACTAAAAGTATGTGAAAAGTTAAATCAGTCACCTGCTTATACTATGAAGATTTAATTTACATTATTGATTTTGGACCAATTCCAACTTCTGACCTCCGAGTCATTGGAGTGAGAATATTAGTTTCCTTGATGTCAAGGTATTTGAAAGAGAAAACAAACATTTGGAGAATATGCTGGACTTTATTTTGCTTAAAAGAGAAGGGACAGGATAGGCTGGCATTAACATTTGGAGCAAAAAGCTTTGGCCATTCTCCCATGAATCCTCGCAGTAAAACATACAGCTTCTACTTAATACAACATGTCCAAGAGAGCACAATTCAACACATACAACAGGGGACACAAAAGTTTACAATTCGAGAACTACCAACTTTATAACAGCTGCCATTTCATCACAGCATTTGTGCTGATATGTTGTAAAAACATTACTCTGTCTGTTTCTGTGCATTAGACACCACCAGGGGAAAAACTTAATCTGATCAATCACATTTCATTGTTTTAATAAAATAAAACCGGACTGTGTTTCAACGGGGGAAAAAGAAAAATGTATACATTGAACAACCTAAACTGTCCTCCAGTTTTCAAAAATGCAGGCTGAACTGCTGAAATTGAAGTCCGGCCTCACCAAACATCTGAGCTGGGGTACCTGGTTGTTGGACACAAGCAAATCTATTGCTCACCCAGCCAATGCTGAGGTAGGTACTGTTCACTACCAACAAACTGGTGGGTCAAATAGAGAGCAAGTGATTTATGGGGTTGAGGTACTAGAGAAGTCTAAATCTAGCAGGTAACAACAACTTCCACTGACGATCCTGACCAAAGCGAAGTTTAGTTTTTTTTTTTTTTTTGCACCACGCACCTATAGCGCTCCTCCTACCCAGCGGAAGTATATAATAGAGTAAGGCACTTAGAGAAACCGAGATGGCCGAAGTGAGCATGACGATGCAGAGACTGACTTAAAAAAAAAAAAGGGGTTGAATGTTTTCGATAAACTTTTGGGAAAGATGACATGGTGGCGAGTCAAAAGTTAGCCAAAGAAAATGCCGAGATGTTGTCTGTTTGTATTAGAAAGAATGTACAATCCTCTCTCCAGAAGATATATACACACACACAAAGCCGTGAACAACCAACAGAAGACCATTATGAATGTGTTAAACTTCCTCCCTGGTTTTCCCTGATCAACTGTAAAGCTCCGAGTAAAACTCATTCATTATATAATGCGCAACAACCTTCCACATTAAGCGCTGGATAGACAGCACTAAATTTACTGCTTGTAAAGCTTGGGGGTTTGTTTTTGGGACCCTCTTCTGCCATTATTTTCCATTTCATTGTTCTGGTACATAAAAGGGGGGAAAATCCTCATGAACAGCAGTTATGGACGGTGAATGGTCTTTGCCAGTTCTCTGGGTCCAAAGAACAGTGGCTTATTGTGCTCCAAATGGAAAAGGGGTAAGCTGCCTCAGTGAGTCCATCGAGAACAACAAAACCTAATGACTTTATACTGACCCCTAAACCTGTGGCAGCTGATCACATTTTACCATGGCAGTTCCAGACCCATGAAGCATTTGGTGAGAAAATGAACTACAATAAACAAAAGAAAACGAGTCATCTTTGCGTCTGTCTTCAGTAGAAATTGTGCAGAATGCCAAGCATTGGTCCCTTTATTCTCCTAAAAGAAAGGGAGATATCGGTATATTGTCACATCTAAATAGAAGAACAAGTTCTTCAGATCAGGTCATTTAGGACATGGCCTTCTTACCAGTAAGGGTTAATTAAGCTCGCCTGCTTTGTGAGCAGCCTCCTCTTCATCAGGGTTCATGGAGTGAAACTCCGCCACATACAGGCTCTTGTCAATGCTGCTGGGTATGGGCTTTATGTCAGTCATCAGCTGGTCCTCAATGCCCTTTAGGTTAAAACGATCTTCTGAGGTGATCAGGTTAATGGCCAGACCCAGATGACCGTATCTACCTGAGAACATATAGAAAACACTAAAATAAACTACATGTAGACACAACAACAATAACAACATATGAAAAAAACAAAAAAAAAAACATAAAACAACCAGTCAAATCCTGAGCTGACGGTTACCTGATCGACCAATGCGGTGCAGATATGTCTCTGCATTTTTGGGGAAGTCAAAGTTGATGACTACATTGACAGCCTGGATGTCAATTCCTCTTGTGAAAAGATCTGTGAGAGGAAACATCCCATCAAAAAGGTTTCATAAGCATTTGGGGAAATCCCTGAAAACAGAATTCTATGAATATGGCTATCCGTACCTGTGCAGACCAGGTTCCTACACAGTCCGTTTCTGAAGTCATGGAACACACGATTTCTGTATTCCTGTGATAATATAAAAATACTTTAGAAAAACAAATCGCAGCATGCTCACAAAGGCTGCATTTATCAAAAATACAGTAAAAAAAAAAACTAAACAAAAAAGTAATAATATTGTGAAATACAATTTAAAAGAACTTTTTTATTTTCCATTTATTTTAAAACTTAATTTCTCTGATGGCAAAGCTGAATTCAAAGCATGTGATCTGTAGCGTCTGCGTAGAATCATGCATGATCTTTGGGTTTTATGGCCTTCATAAATTGTTCTAATATGCTGATTTGGTGCTCAAGAAACATTTCTTATTATTATTAATGTTAAAAAAAAGTTGTGCCGCTTGGTATTTTTGTGAAAACAGTGACTTTTAAAAAAGAAAGAGCAATAGACATAGAAATCTTTGTAACATTATAAATATCTTTACTGTAATTTGATCGATTTAATGCCTCCTTTCTGAATTAAATAATAATTTCTTTAAAAAAAAAAAAAACCTCTGAACAAAAGGTTTAATATATTCTGAAGCTGACCTGCATCATCTTGGCGTGGATATAAAAGCAGGAATAGCCAAGTTGTGTGATCTTCTTGGCAAGGAGTTCCACCCTTTGGGTGGAGTTACAGAAGATGATTGACTGGTTGATTTGGAGCTAGGAAAGAAAAATATATAAAATAAACATAAATAGAAGGAAAGGTAATGAAAGGACTTATTTTTTCCTAGGAGGTGAGGACACAGAGTACAAAAAGACAATACAGTTACTCAATTGTAGTATGCCAAAGAAGCTTTGAAATGGAGAACTTGCAAAAATATCAGACAAATTTAGGGGCATATCTGTAAAGGGAATGGTCACTTACCCTGGAGAACAATGTGTTGAGACAGTGCACTTTCTGTCTTTCTGTCACATAAGCATAGTACTGAGTGATGCCTTTCAGTGTCAGCTCATCCATCAGATTGATTTCATATGGCTTCTGAAGGTGTTTGGTCTACACAACAGGAGAGTGTCATTAACATGATTAAACAAGACATCTAAATATGAGAAATAATCCTGGATATAGTAAGACACTTAACTTCAGAAAGACTAGACTGATTATATAAACCGAGGAGTTATTACAACAAGTAAAGCTCTCACCATAAACTTCTGCACACTGGTGGGGAAAGTGGCAGAATAGAGCAAAACCTGGCGGTTTTTGGGCAGGAAGCTGATGATGTCCTCAATGAGCACCACAAAGTCTTGAGAAAGCAATTTATCAGCCTGTAAAAAAAGAAAAGAAAAAAAAGAATCAGACACCATGAACTTCAATTTTAGCATTCATTTAGAACAGTGGTCACCAACGTGGTGCCCGTGGGCACCTGGTAGCCCGCATGGAGTCTCTGAGTCACCCGCCAAGCACGTTCTATAAATAGCCTAAATTAGCGTTGGGCGATAAATTATATCTTATCGAGATTATGATAAAATTGATGTTAATAATGATAAGCTGTGGACATTTTTACTCAAAATGGATTATTCTAACATCCTATCACACAACAGAAATAAATGTTACAGCAACCAGTCAGTGCATGTCGCTAATAAGTCTGCATGTTCTGTGTGTCTCTGAATGCGTGGAGTAGTTTAGTTTCATCTGATACACAAATTCAAACATGAGACTCGCGGTGTTTTCAGCGTCTGTGTCTCAATATATGAGGACATGAACACATGCACTTCATCTTCAGAGCTGCTCTGAGAGTCAATTCACCAGCTTTATGAAGTTTCATTTGAGAAAAAATAGTCAAATACACGCTGAAACTAAAACTAACTGAAAAACCTTCACGACAAACCGTCAAAATAAAAGTCCGGTTTAACGTGAAATTATATGACTGAATAT
>NW_015626406.1:346370-360825 GCF_001515625.1 Sinocyclocheilus rhinocerous
TTATTTTTTATTATTATTAATTTATACAGTTCTGTTGTGCAGCATCATGTCTGATAAAATTAAATTAAATAAAAAAAATTCAATGTTTTGTTGTAAATTGATTTTCATTTGATTACATTTTAAAAGATTGATTAAATTGTTAAAGTTTTTTTAATTCATTTCACTAGACACCATTTTTTATGATAAATTTGTATTGAATCATAAAACACGGAATCCATAAGAAATCAAATGGAAAACATAATTTAGGGAAAATAAAATGCATTTTTGCATAAAATGCAATATCAAGATATTAAAAAAAATAAAAATTATATATATATATATATATATAGGAGTATATCAAACAAGTAGCCCTTGAGACTATTTTATCCCTTCAGGGAGCCCTCACTCACAAAAAGGTTGGAGACCCCTGATTTAGAAAATATGCTTAATTGGAAATCTTTCTTGCATTATTTTTCTCACCTCATCCATCACAATCATCTGAGCTTTGTCAACCTTGGCCACACCTTTCTTCATCAAGTCAAGGATCCTTCCTGGGGTAGCTATTATAACATGTACTGAAAAGACAAAAAAAAATGTAATGGTTAACAGTAGGAGGAGGACTGTATTCATCAAGTACATTTTATCTTCTAAATTCTTTTAAATTTAATTAAACTGTCAAGATGACTTGCCCTGTATGTTAGATCTTTAACCCATTATAATCAAGTGTGGATAATTATGAAACTCTAAGTAACATCACTTCTCTCTGAGGAACAAGGAAGTGCAATTTAAGAATTTCTTAAATGACTGTGGTCTGGCAAGAGGACAACACTTCAGAAAAACAGTCAGTAGGTGTGACATCCCAACAAAAAAAACTTGTGGAACATCGCCTTTAAGCAAAATTTACTGAAGAATTTACACAAGTGCTTCAACAATATGATTGCCTGTAATTTTAAATGTTACTGTAAAGGTGTTTCTTACTTCAATTTTATTACCCACATTTAGTTTTGAAATAACTACAAGTTTTTTCAAGCTTGGGAAACTCGCAAAGAGGGAAGAGAACTCTCATCAATTACCAGTCTCATCAAGACGCATAATGTCATCCCTCAGGTTAGTGCCACCTGTTGTAGCCATGACCTTGACGCCACCAAGGTGCTTGCTCATGTTGATACTTATCTGGCTCATCTGCAGAGCCAACTCACGAGTTGGTACCAACACTATGGCTAAAATAAAGTTGGGGAGAAAAAAAAAAGTAAAAAATAATCAAATGTATAAAACTAACATTCAAAAACATGGAGTCACCAAGATTTTTTTTTTTTTGCAAAGAAATTAATATTTTGCTCAATTTAATCTGTCCTTGATGAATAAAAGTAACAGTTACAGGCTTTTACATAGTTACAAAATTGTATGATTTCAAATAAACGCTGTTCTTTTTAAACTGTGTTCAAACAATCCTGAACAAAAGTATCACGTTTCCACAAAAATATTAAGAAGCACAACTGTTGTTTGTTCTTGTTCTTGAGCACTAAATCAGCATATTCAAATGATTTCTGAATGATCATGTGATGCTAAAGACTGACGCTAAAGTAATGGCTGCCAAAAATGTAGCTTTTTACTTATTTGCATTTCATATTATATTCCTACCTTGAACATAGTCCTTCTTCATGTCAATCCTTTCCAAGAGGGGGATGAGGTAGGCTCCACTTTTACCTGTGCCATTTTTAGCTCGGGCAAGTATGTCCCTCCCTGACAAGACGATAGGAATACTCTCCTCCTACAGGGACAATGTAGGAAAAAATATAAAAAGATCTCAAGACAGGCTTATTTGACAACCATTCTGAAAGTCATAAGCCAAGCAGACAAAACCAATCAACCACATTGGTTTTTATAAATGTGTATAGTATAATACAGGGTGTCTACAGATATGAACTATATGAATATGAATGTCTACAGAAGTTACATTTAAGACTACAGATATGAATGTCTACAGAAGTTAAATTTAAGACTTAAGACCTTTTTAATACCACCTTATGTGAAATATATAAATGAGTACAGTATATAAAGGTTTGCAACAGTGTATGCAGGTTAGACTACCTGGATAGGGGAAGGCTTCTCCCAGCCCATTTCGAAGATGCCCATCAGCAGTTCCCTCTTAAGGCAGTAATCTTCAAACTCGTTTCCTTTGGTTGCAGTCACGTCCTGTCAAAAAGGAGGATGTTTAAAGTAAAAAACAGAGTAAGTGGAGCAGCAACCAATTTAAAATACCACCATCTAATAAGAAAACAGGTTTTAGAACTTACTGTGGTTTTCGCTCTCATGTCTTTCGGTGGAAGCTGCAAGCACTTCTTCCAGTCATCACCAAACCTAGAAGAAATTGTTCATATTCAACTTTACACAGTTGTATTCATAACAAACAGCTTAAATTACATGATTGATGCAAGGAATCAATGTAAAAAAAACCCAGTCTTCAAAATATTTTAAATCAATAAAGATTACCTGATACCACCACTGCTTTGGGGTATATTGCATCCTTTCTGGGACATCACAGGTGTTTTTCCTGACTGTAATGAGGAAGTAAGCAATCCTGACTGGAGGTTCATGGGCTTGGACTGTCCATTCTGTTTGCTCATTGGCATGACTGAAGTAGGGATCTCTGTTCTCGCCGTAGCCATTGTCAGATTTTTTCCTCAACAGTTTCAAACAAATTAATATATTTTTTTTTTAAGTTCGTTTTTTGCTACTTTTCAGCTATTCGTAAAACTGTTTTACCGTTATGCTCACTGCACTTTTGTGTAAACAGTTTCTGGTACGTACAGACCTCTTAAAAAGAAGAGTGCCTGGCGTATAACAATTGTTTATAATAAGCTCTCCCAAAATAGGAGAAAATTATATTTATATGAATAAATATATCACAAGCCTAGAGCCAACGTACAAAATAACTAGCAAACAGGAACTTGTAAAATTCAAGTCTTGCACAAGGATTTTCAAAAATGCAAGTTAGCAAAAAATCTATTAGTGCTTTTCAAAAGTCACTTTTTACGTTATCCCTGAAAATGTACAAAATATTCATTTTATTTATTTTTTTCTAATTTTTTTTTTAACCGCTGGATTGCAGAAATCCTGTAGTACCCTCTGTATTCCTTTTGGTATCAAAAAAATATAAAGTATTTACATTCAAAAGCACAAGGCTCAGCTAAAGGTTCTTAATGTGCTCTTAAAATTCCCGTATTCTCTTTGTCATGAGGAATTTCAAACTTTGCTCAATGTCACTTGCTCCTCTTTAACCTGCTGAAAAACTCCAAACTGAGGGATTTCAAACTTAAAGTCAATGCAGGATTACGAGTCCAAAATAACGTTAAGAGTCCATAAGTGTTTCCACTCTTGGCTTCACGATGTCGCGTGTTTTCCTCACTTGGTCACAGTTCTTGAACACTTAGTGGAGGAATTTCTGGAACGCCTGCCAAATATTAAAGATATAACAAAATTATTATCATATAAAGCATAACTACTTCTTGCAGGGAGTAAAGGGGTAGTTTCACAGTTTCCCTTTAAATACTTTTGAACAGACGTGTTCAAATTAGATTAAATAGAACAGAACAGAATATATATATATATAGAGAGAGAGAGAGAGAGATAGAGAGAGAGTACCATTATGCCGAAATACTGCTTTGCTTTAAGTCATTAAGGAGACGCTATTATCCAAAGCGACTTAATAAAGAAATAAGGACAATAATGATAATAATTGAATGCTTTCAATACATTCTGCTAGCAAAGCACCCACGTTTAGCCAACAGTTTCTAACACTTATTAAAAGTGTGGAAGCACTTGGAACTCATATGATAAATTGGCTTAATAACACATCTGATTCAAGTCGAAGAGGATTTAAGGTCATTTACTAATTCACTAAAGGTTTAACGATTAGATCCGAAGCGAAAAGTGTGCGTGAGCGTCATGAGTTGTTTGCCGAGCTAACGTTAACTGAGCTAGACGACAAGCACCACAAAGGTGGTTTACCGACAAAAGTTTTCTCCTTTCAGATTCAACGCGCGAATTCAGGCAGGCAATCCCAACATTAAAGAACAACACAACGCAGCACATTTTTCTGGGGACATGGTGAACTGTGTTTCCTGAGGAGTGGGATACAGGTGAACTACGTTTGAAAGTATTAAAAAGCATGCTAGCGCAACCTGCCAGCGGTTACATTGTTAAGACAGGTTAGTTTAGCTAGATGCTAACGAGAGCGCAAGAGAGACTAGCTAATGCACGTTGGGAAAGATAACTGCCTAATTCAATTACAATTATGTCCAAGTTCGTTACCTCCGAATTTTGAAGGATTTGATTCCTCGAGTATTTGATTAATTCATCGAACGTTTCTTGAGAAATTCTTTGTTGCTGTGGCTTTTGTCTCTTCCGCCTAGAGATTTAATATGGCCGTGCGCTGAATCGATCTCGGAGGACATACGCTCGAATCGAAATCGACCAATCAAGTGACAGAGTTTGAATATGGTGGGCGGTACCATTATCAAACCCGCCTCCGTACTTCTATGTACGCACTTTTAGACCTGAGGACGTTTAGAAACACTTTCTACACATCATAGAAGATTAAGAATATTTATTTCATAATAGATGGCTTGTTTCTTTTCATACACCACAAGTTTAATATTTATAGTGCTGTCACAAGATTAATCGCGATTAATCGCATCCAAAATAAAAGTTTTTGTTTACATAATACATGTGTGTGTACTGTGTATATTTATTATGTATATATAAAAGCACACATACAGCATATATTTTGAAAATATTTACATGTATTTACATGTATATATTTATATTCATATAATTTATATTATATATAAATATATATTATATAAACAAAACATATTTTTCTTAAATATATATATGCATGTGTTTGTATTTATATTTACATAATAAATATACACAGTACACACACATATATTATGTGAACAAAAACTTTTATTTTGGATGTAATTAATCGCGATTAATCGTTTGACAGCACTAAATATTTCAATGACATGGGATTTTTTTTTAGTTGTGAAATATTTAGTCATGTTAGAAAAAAGAAAAAAAACATTATTGATATAAATAATTTTCACAACAGATATATTGAAATGGTTTGTGTTTTGATCATTAAAGTTTAAAATATGAAATATTTGAAATATAATGGAATATATTTTAAGACAAAAGAAAATTCTGGACAAAAGGTAGGCTAAATAAATCTATACATAAAAAGCATTTGAAAAGTAGTGAAAAACGATGAAGGCATGGAAAAAGTTTCAAAGACAGTTTTAATGTGACCAAAAAGAAAAATTGATTATTTTTGTGCTTCACATTGAAGAAAGTCATATTATGTATTATACAAATGAAATGCACACATATTAGGGGTGGGGGGAAATCAATACAGCATAGTATCGCGATATTTTCTGTGGCAATACTGTATCGATACACGGACGCCAAGTATCGATCTTTTATTATACTATTTGGTAGAATAACAAAATCAATTTCTTTACAGTCCATTAGATGATGGTGTTGAGTTTTTTTTCTAAAATCCTTTAATGCACGGCAAGCCGTGGATTATCCCGTTTATTCCATGGTAATTTGTCAGTATTGACAATTTAAAGCTGTTTATGATGTTAGCAGCGCAATATTTAACCGGAAGGGTAAAAATGACAGCTATTTTCATCAGTTTACGGCTCGTTAGCTCTAGCTTTCTGCCCGCTTCAAATCAGATAGAGATGAAACAGAGCGTAAGACCACATTTATTTGAATGAATTATAGCATTTATTTGAATGAATTATCGATCGAGAGAGAGATGACAGTTGTGTGTGTGAATTACCTGCGTCTGTGCGTCTCTCTCTACAAACTATGAAGCTGTTTAGTTACTTCGATTTTACCTCGTTGCTGAGGAAGATAATGAAGAGATCTAGTATCTATGTTATTTTATTAATAAAAGTCGCGGGGCAGCACCGACAATACGTTTCTGTGTGTGCGCAGTGCGATCTGCAATCTCCGACCTCTCTCCCTCTCACTGTGTTTATGTGCGAGTGGTGTGTGGGTGTGTGTGCATCAATTAAAGCAGCGCATTAATATAGAACGGTGATTAAACTGGCTTGGAAGTACATGGAATGAATGAAAGTAAACTACTAAGAGCACAGCAGTGCATATTATACCTGTTGTAGCACATTGTTTACTTTAAGAGTAAGTTCTGAAAATTAAAAAAATAATAATAATTATTAAGTTAAGGTGTTCCTGTGGCTCAGTGGTAGAGCATTGCATTAGCAGCACAAAAGGTCGTGGGTTCGATTCCCAGGGAACACACATACTGGTAAAAAAACAAAACAAAATGTATAGCCTGAATGCACAGTAAGTAAGCGTCTGCTAAATGCATAAATATTAATTAATTATAAATTAAAAGTATCTGTAATGTTTAATTTACATGTAACACCTAATTTAAATGTAACATTTTTATTTTAATGTAAGACTATGTTTTATTTAAAAAAAATCTGTTTAGTTAAAACAGATGTTGCCGAAGTTTTCATTTGGGGACATAATTTGAAGTTGGAAAAAGGTAATAAATAGAAATATATTGCAGAATATCGCAATATATTTAAAATCGCAATAATATTGTATCGTGACACACGTATCGTGATAATATCGTATCATGGGCCTCTGGTGATTCCCACCCCTAACACATATATATAAAAATATGCATTTTTTATTCATAGTAAATTAGACTACTCCTATGCTGCACTTATTTACACATTCATATGTAAAGCAAAGTTCATACATTCACATAACTGTCAGCAACATCACCTTTAAGTACCATTATGGCAAATTCACATCAAATTCCATGTGGTTATACGTTTAATCACAGTTTCTCAAAATTTGATGGCAATGGTTTTAATCCTACAGTTTGTTTTTTTCCCACATCTGCCTTCTACAAGATAATCCATTTTAAGCCACTAAACAGTGAGTCAAGACTCAAAATTTGTCAAAAAAACTTCATCAGACAGTGATTTCAAACTGCCATTCAAAGACTTGCACTCAAATAAAAGTGGCACAGTCACAATTTTGGGATTTTGTGTACATGGTATTTTTGACAATAGCAGTGCGTTCATTAGATGAACCTATCATGACCTCTATAGGCACTGTACTTGGTTGAAATCAGCTGTCATATGTGTATCCTAATAACACCCCTTTGAGAGCCTCAAAATGTGAACTACAGTTTTTAACAATTACATTTTTTTTTAAACATGAATGCAATTAAATGTTTTTTTTTGTGTGTGTGTCGTACGAATTTGAATAACTAAAATCTGGAAAGTCTGAACATGGGAAAACCAAAATGATGTCAATAAACACCGACAACATGCAATTTCAATGGTAAACAAAAGAAAATCACAAATGAAAACAGGAAAAAAAAAAGATAATTCTGCTGTCTTGCTATTGAAGTATAAATATCACAGTCCTTTATAATACAAGACAAAATCACCAATCATTCCAAATATATAGCAAAACACTTGGTAACACAAATATACATGTTACTGATTTGGAAAAACTTCATAACATCAGATTCAAACATTTGAAAAATTCTTAGATACATATAAATGCTATAAATCAGTCAGTATGTTGTCCAAACACAAATAATATTCAAACAACGCCACTTAAAGGAATAATTCACTCAAAATCATAATTTATTAACCCGCATGCAATTCCATCTTACAATGGTCACCAAAACTGTCTGGTTACCATCATTCTTCAAAATATGTTCCGCAGAAGAAAGAAACTCATACAGGTTTGGAACAACATGAGGTTGAATAAATGATAAAATAATTTTAATTATCCCTTTAAAGGGATAATTCACCCACTAAACCTGTATGCTGCTGAACACAAAAGAAGATATTTTGAAGAATTTTGCTTACCAAATAGTTGCAGTTAGCCATAGAATTTCATAGTATATTTTTTCCAAACCATGGACGTCACTGTCTACCAGCGACTGTTTGGTTACCAAAATTCATCAAAATATCTTCTCTTGTCAACTAAAAATAATCAAAACTCATACAGGTTTGGAACAACATGAGGGTGAATAAATAATGACAGAATTTTCAATTTTTTGGTGATCTATACCTTTAAGACGTCCAGCTGCTTAAACATCTATCTAATATCAACTCACACCTCTTTCTTCACTGTTTACACTCACAGTAGATATGTCTGATTGGTCACTGCTGCGACTGGACGGCCGTGATTGGCTAACAGCCCCCTGTGAAGGAGAGCCATATGTGACCGGCACGGGGAAACTGGGAAGCAAGATGATCTGTGCATCTGAGTAATATGGAGATGTTTGAATACCAGTGGGATAGTAAAGAGGGTAATCTGCGATTAGCATCCTTCTCTGGATATGAGAGACAGTGGGCTTACCCAGTGGGTCGTACCCAGACGGTAACAGATATGATGGGAAATGATGGAGTGCCATTCCGTAGCCTGCCCTGTTGTCCACTGCTACATTATGGTGTGTCAGTGGCAATGTTTGCAGTGTTTTTTCATTGCTGTTCATCGGTGACTGATGTTCTGAAATGCTGTCCGCTGACTGACTTCGCGGTAAAACTGGAGTCACAGGAGAAAGTGACGCACTGCGCTGAAAAGTGGGAGTCATTCGGGGAGAATGGTTGGAACTGCCAGGGGACAGAGAGCCTAAACAGGAGAGCAAAAACGGAGTTAAAACTTTAAACAAGGTGTTTAGAAATAAATTCACTCTAGTAATTTTAGAGGGATGCCTACCGTTACTGCTAGTTTTCACAGTGCAGCTGCGAGTGCCTCTCCCACGCAGCACATCAGATACCTTAAAACAAGACCACATACAGTATATTCTTGTTTAGATGAGTTACAGAAGTTATGGTGATACACATGGATGGATTATGAGGCTAATGGGGGTTTTACGAGCTGAGAGGCCTGGAGTGGACTGACACAGGAAATAAGGCTTTTATAATGTAACATACTGACAGAAGAATAGACCTTGAATGTTTGATGATGTGGAGATTCTATAAATGATATTTATCCCAGATACTCTATAAAAACAAAGCTATTATAATATACAAAGTAAAGCAAAAATTCTAAAGTTAAAGCATTTTAGGTATAATTTCATATAGAATTTTGTTATTATGTTAAATAAAGTTAAAATGCAGAGATTTTAAAGGGATAGCTCACCCATAAATGAAAATTCTGTCATTAATTACTCACCCTCATGTCGTTTCAAAGCTGTTAGACCTTTGTTCATCTTTGGAACACAAATTAAAATATATTTTTGATGAAATATGAGAGCTTCCTGACCCTGCATTGATAGCAAGGGGACTACCAAGTTCAAGGTCCAGAAAGGCAGCAAGGACATCATTAAATTAGTCCATGTGACATCAATGATTCAACTGTAATTTTATGAAGCTACGAGAATACTTTTTGTGCTCAAAGAAGACATAAATGATGACTTATTCAGTTTATTCTTTCACAAGAGTACCACGATGCATGCGTGTGCATTCCTCTGCTTGAAAACAAGCCGCAGCGCATGCGGGTTCTACATCAGAACGCCAGCTCCTGCCAGCAGGATCACACGCATGCGGTGTGGTACTCTCGTGAATGGCGGAAGAGAAGAATTGTTGAATAAAGTCATTATTTTTGTTTTATTTGCTGTCTATGCAGGGTCAGAAAGCTCTCGGATTTGTGTTCTAAAGATGAACGAAGGTCTTACAGGTTTGGAATGACATGAGGGTGAGTAATTAATGACAGAATTTTCATTTTTGGGTGATCTATCAATTTTAAACCCAAATGTGGAATGTAATGTTGCAATGATTTTTTTTAAATTTCTTACAAGAAAGGGTCTCCACGTGGCTTCATACAACTATAATCGATCTTTGGTGACATGTGCAACTGGTAATTAAAGGGGTCCTATTATGCTTTTTCACTTTTTCAACTTTAGTTAGTCTGTAATGTTGCTGTTTGAGCATAAAAAGATCTGCAAAGTTACAAAGCTCAAAGTCCACTTCAAAAGGAGATATTTTATTGAACAGAAATCACTTTTCAAAAACTACAACGAACGACTCGTTTGGACTACAACGCACATTTTCCGGGATTTGTGATATCACAAAGATCGACGAATGGGACCAGACCTGGTTGAGCTGCACTAGAGGAGCCGTTCATGCCAGACTGGGGAGAGAGGTGTTGTAATAATGTAAAATATGTGAAAAATAATGTTTTTCGAACAACCTAGTATGAGAGCCTGTTCTAGTACACCCCCAAAACAAAATAAAGACTTTGTAAAAGAGCATAATAGGACCCCTTTAATATGCAATAAAACTGAGCAATGAAAGTTCTGTGAATCACCACTTGTAGGCAGTGTCTGCATATTATCCATACTCTGCTGAATCTATTGACTATTATAATGAAAGACTAAAACAACCTTCTGTATTTTTGTCAAAATGATGCTGATGAACAGAAAAAAAACACTTTATATTGTAAATAAATGCATCACTAGGCAAGACTTATTAATATACGGTATGTTACCAAATACACTAATGCCATCCTTTCAGTTCTTACCTTTTTGTTTTTTGCAACCATGATGCCAGTGTCATTGTGGTTGTTTTTCAGACTACTGTCAGCTCCATTTTTCAGCAAGACCCTGACAATCTCTATATGACCTCTGCCACAGGCGCTGTGTAACGCTGTGTTCCCACTGTAAGACTGAGTGTTCACATCGCACCCACTCTGAAGGAGACAGCACACAGAAAAAGACACTATGAACATTAATAACTGCCCATAACTCACAGACAAAAACTGAGTAATAGATTTCAGGTTTATTTGTTCATCCTTGTCCTTACCAACAGAGAAGTACAAGATAAAAATGAAAGGAACAGATTGTGACAAAAGTGATGACTCATTGGTACTGACGTGTGAAGTGTGAAACAACTCAACAGAAAAAAACATACACAAATATATATACATGCACACACACCTCGATCAGAAAGATAACCATGTCAGTGAAGTTGTTTTCTACAGCATGAACCAGTGGACTTCGACCACTCTTATTATCCTGTGATAAAAGAGTAAAAAGAGACACAATAAACAAATAGTGTGTGCGGTAAACCCTAGCGATCATAATACATAACTCACTTCAGAGGAAAGGAATAACTCATGCATGAGTAAAATATAGCATCACATCGGACAACATAACAGGTAGTGGAAATGATTACAAACTCACTGACCCCAGCGTTGATTTCAGATCCGTTCTTCAATAAGATTTTTGCCAACTTTTTATCTCCATTCTGCACAGCCAGGTGAAGGGGCGTCAGACCTTAAATAAGACATTAAAGGGTTAGTTCACCCAAAAATGAAAATTAGCCTGTGATGTACTCACCCTCGATGCACGGCTCTGAGATATGCTAGTCTCGCGAGTTTGTTTACAGGAGCAAAGGAAGCAAAGTTTCCTTACTTTAGCAAAGGAAAACCAGTCTCCTCTTGGCTTATATCGAAATCCTCTGACATTTTTCTTTACAAATCCTCGTTTTGTGCTTCTAATTCGTGACCGGCGTTTTGTTTTGTTCTCTCTCCGCGCTCATCACTAATCACGCAACGCTGACATCCTACATCATCCGCCGGAACGCCTTCCGCATATGACAGAATACCGGAAGTGAGAGAAAAGTGTTTATTACATTTGAAATATGGATATTTTTCTTACAAAAACGCATGGATTTGCTACAGGAGGCCTTTATTCACCCCCCATATCCCCCCCACCCCCGATCCGAGTGAGGCACGTTTTATTATGGATGCGCGCACTTGATTTCACGTCTTCTGGACTGTTGACAAAAAGCACCCGCTTATCCCCATTGTAAGGCTTGGAGGGGCCAGGACAATTTTTAATATAATTCCGATTAGATTCGTCTGAAAGAAGAAAGTCATATACACCCAGGATGCTTTGAGGGTGAGTAAAACACAGGCTAATTTTCATTTTTGGGTGAACTAACCCTTTAAAATCTTCATCCTGTATTCTGAATGACCCGCTGAAACAAGTTTGGGCATGTTTCAATACACAAAAACACTAATACACCTCCTCACTGTGTTTCTAGGGACTTTTTGAATAGTGACAGCAACAGGAAATCTCTCATGTTACATTTCTTATGCATGAATGAAGCCAATACTAACTGTAAGGACTGTTTAGAAATACACTGACCTAAAAATAAAAACTAAAATATAATAGAAAATAAAACTGTTTAGTTCAGCATTATTAATAAACATTTTCCTTTAGTAGTACAGAAGAGGTTTTCTGAGTACTATACTGTTACACAAGAGGGAATTATTGTGTAAGAATACACAAATAAAGCTAGATGGCGATATACTTCCCTCCTTACTGACGAACAAAAATATTCCAAAACATAATCACACATTCATGCAGGAAAATCCATGACCAGCAGCTCTTTTTCTGTCTACTGCCCCTCAGTGGAACAAAGCGCACAGCAAAAAAAAAAAAGTTCTGCCAATAGTCATGTATAATTTTCAGAAGTGTTGCATAATGACACAGACAATAGGAACGATAATTTTACGGCTATGTATTTGTTTGTATTGCTGTACTAAACAGGACCATAGTCAAGAGAGGTTTAGTGTCAGCACATCCATCTGCAAGCCAACAGATGAATGAAATGACATTTTTCTGAGACAAATTATTCTACAAAACTTGACACAAAAATGCATACACTAATGTCGATCCAGGTCCAGCACTTACCTTCATAGTTCCTGATCTCCAGATGGGGCGAAGGGTTTTGGGGGTAGTGTCTGAGGATGACAGAAAGGCAGTCCACCTCTCTGTGCTCGCAGCACAAGTGCAGAGCCGTCTGTCCATTACGGTCCAAAGCTCCAGGGTCAGCCCCTGCATCCAGCAGAGCTTTCACCAAAATAGGCTGATGGGTAATTACAGCCAAGTGCAATGGTGTCTGAGAGAGAGAGAGAGAGAGAGAGAGAGAGCGAGAGAGAGAGAGAGAGATTAAGATAAAGACAGTTTACTGATTCAGTCAATCAAATCCACAGTATATTTAAGGCCCAATTATATCTAGACCGCTTACTCAAAACTGTCAACATTTAAGCAGTGTATCTCAAAAATCTACCACTCTGATGTCTGATAAGCTGTTCAGGTGTATTTGTCACATCCTGGTGTGGATTCCTATAACTGTAGCTGCTAACCTGGAACTTGTCTAACAGGTTAAAGGTCAGTTCCATAGATCTGATAATAATGAAATAAACAGGGCTAACACCCCAAACAACCCTGCGGTGACTTATCCAACACACGCAAACAAACATGTACAACCAAGGGAGTAACCATGACTTGAACACTGGTGCATTAAATATTAAACGAATTAAATATTTTAAAGGGATTTAAGAAAATAACAAGAATTTATTGTAAAGTAATCCATTTGAACTATCTGCAAATAATATTGTGGTTTAAAATATGCACAGATTCACTTTTCATCATGAGACTGAATGATATGCTAAAAACATATTTGTTAATGTTCCTTGTTTTGTCATATTTAATTATGAAGTCCATGAATCACATAAATGACTGTCTATATTTTCAATTTAAAACTGAAATTTGACAAAAAATGTTACTTTGCATCACTAGATATTACTGTTGGCCTTTTAACATTTCTTTCACAAAACTATTGCGACTATCATTACCATGTCTGTTGTGGTTATGGCTATGTGTACTATAAACTGGTTAAAGCAGAGTTATGAATTCATCGAAAAATATCAATTATTATATAATTTATTTAAATTCAACATATCATTTAGATACGTTAACTGACATAACCATAACAAGCCAAAGTTTGCGTATCTGCTTTGTGAGGGAACAGTTGGTTCATCTTGGTCAAAACGATCATGGACGAGTTTATTTTTGTTTCTTCATCTGAGGTAAAATCTTGGATTGAAAGAACTAGTGCTGTTGACAACAGTTAAATAATAAAGTGAAAGAGATAAACCACCAAGCCTAACCGACAAGAAGTGAGTCAAGATGACAACACACAGTACTAGTTTCTTCAAAGCTCTTTCATTTACCTCAGGCAAACAAAGTAAAAATAAAGTACTATATTAGTCACAGCACCTCAAAAGGTACATTTTCAATCTTGCATTCAGACGTACACTAAAATCACATTGGATATTAGCATTTTTGCTAATATAGGAAGACAAAAAGCAGGCAAAAGCACGCACATCGATCTCAACTGGGTGCTCGACTAAGAAACAAGTGGAATAATTTTTTTAATGTAAAGTCGGCAACACCAAAGCTCCAAAAGTATCAAAAATGTATTTAAAAAAAACGTCGCATAGCGTGTGTGACGTTCCGAGCACGCAGGCTCTTCATCAGACTGGTCTTCATTCAGGACTGATGAAGAGCCTGCGTGCTCGAAACGTCACACACGCTATGCGACGTTTT
>NW_015626406.1:361483-365749 GCF_001515625.1 Sinocyclocheilus rhinocerous
TTTTGATGTATTACTGTCTTGAAAATCCATCTCAGGGTAAAAGCATAAAAATCATCTCGATATACTCTCACGCACAGCATATCTGAAATCCTTACACAATTCTACTCATTTCTGAGAAACATATTAGGTATCAACATAAAAGCGTTTCATACTCAGATTCATGGAACAACCAAATGCATCAGTGTAATAATGCAGTACATATTATCTGCCTTAGTGGATTCAGTTCTTCAATAAAGCAACATCAATCCTTTTATTAGTTAGTATATTAGTGATTACTTCAGATGTTTGTCACTTCATTTGTTTGTTCTGTTTGATTATTTTATTAAAAGTAAAAGATCACCTCCTAGTGGGGAAAAGAGGAACTATAGCTTGTGGCCTGAGGCTCACTTTGATGATGATGATATAATTGCACTAGTAATGAAGCATTTTATTGTACTATCAAATGCATTTAAAGTCAATTGAAATCAAAGTTAATCCATGTTCCTCCTGGTCTTTTTGTGAACAATTTCTAAAAAGATTAAAAAGAAAAAAGGTTTCTTTGTGGGCTTTTGAGAATGTTAATCAATTGCTTTTGCCACATAATAAAAAGCAGGCAAAAGCACGCACATCGATCTCAACTGGGTGGTCGACTAAGAAACAAGTGGAACAATTTTTTTAATGTAAAGTCGGCAACACCAAAGCTCCAAAAGTATCAAAAATGTATTTAAAAAAAACGTCGCATAGCGTGTGTGACGTTCCGAGCACGCAGGCTCTTCATCAGACTGGTCTTCATTCAGGACTGATGAAGAGCCTGCGTGCTCGAAACGTCACACACGCTATGCGACGTTTTTTTTAAATACATTTTTGATACTTTTGGAGCTTTGGTGTTGCCGACTTTACATTTAAAAAATTGCTAATATAGGAAGCTAATACTGCACACTACGTCAAGTAATCTATCATGTATGTGTTTTGTTGACAGAAGAAGATTGAAGGATAAAGAGAGGTCTGTGGTTTTTAATGATACCCGCTGAAGATTATGATCAGCTCAGATGTGCAAGCAGGTAAAGTTGGCTCTAGGCAAACACATGGAGGGGGTTGGTTTGACACTAGAGGGAGGATGTTCCAGTACGGCACAGTAGAAAAAAAAAAAAGTACAGCGAGAATGAAGACAGAAATTCCTCTGGTGTCACAATGCCTTTGGCCCTCCCTTCCTACGAAAACATCGCTCCTATTTCCCTGAATCCTGTCTGACTCACCAAGCATCACACACTTGCTGGAGTGTGTATCTGCTAGAACACATGTTACCACACACATCAAATTTGATGGGTTTTTACTTTGTCCTCAGATCAATTGTATCACTACAAATCTAACTTAGGAATGGCAACATCCTCTTTAGGCAAGCCCTAAAACAGGAAATTGTATAAGAAAGGACATCACATTACATTGAGAAGAGAAATTCTAGCGTAATAGTGCCTTTCTCATTTTACAATTCCAGTGAACCTGCAATAACTGACCAATAAACAACCAATAAAAGTTTAAAGAGAAACTGTATGTGCTTGGAAGAGCATAAAGGGAGAAAAGGAGGGAGTAGAGAAACACAGAAAGGGAAAGGAGGAGCCGGAAATGATTGAGCAAAGGGAGCGATGAAGGGAAGACATGGATCAGAGAGGGAAAATCCCTTTCCTCTCCCCTGCAGTGTCCTCAGATTCACATTCCTGTGTGTAAACACAGGGAAAAAAAAGAATGAATAAAAAGGGGAATGTTGGATGAATAAGGAAAGTGACTGAGGGGAAGACTCATGACACAGATGCATGAGCCAAAAACACACTGTAGTGAACTGAAACTAAAGCCTGCATGATTTGGCACAGATGACTGGGCTGAAGCAAAAACTCAAGGACGAGAAAAGACAGGAAAAATAAAAAGTGCACTCAATGCATGCAACAAAAACATGAATGAGTAGTTGTTTTATACATTTATCTCACACTTATGTCACACAATGCATGTGAAGAAGATTTAAAGAGGACATTTAATGCAAAATAAAGTGTATTTTGTACTATCTATGAAGAATTGCTTGGGTCATGAAAAGTGGGTCTTGCATGCCAGAATGGAACCAGATCTAAATAAGTTTTGCTGAATCCAGTTTAAACCAGCATAAGATGGTTTGCTGGTCTAATCTGGTTTAAGTCTGGCCTGAACAAGCTAGTGCTCAGCTGGTTTTAGGTTTATCAGCCATCTGGTTCCCCAGTCTGACCATCTGAAAAATAACCAAAACCCCTCTAAAACTAGCCAATGGATTAGACTGAGAGCCAAGCCAAGATCAGACAATCAGTTTAGGCAGGTTTTAGTTGTTTAACAAGTAAGTAATTGGTTAACATTAGATCTAAAATGCGAGTTTCATAAAATAATCCTAAATACCTGAAAGATCCAGCTTAAACCGGTCTAAGAAGGCTTTCTGGTCTTAGCAAGTTTAAACTGTTCTCCTAGACTTGCCAAGCTGGTCTTCAACTGGTTTTAGGCTGGTCAGCTGTCTAGTTCCTGCAGCCTGACCATCTGACAAGTGCCCAAAACCCCTCTAAAACTGGCCAATGTATCATTCTGACCAAGCTGGGAGACCAGCTAAGACCAGCAAGCCAATTTATGCTGGTTTTAGTTGTTTTTCTCTAACAAGATAGCTATTTGGCTATTGATTAACATTCACATTAAGTGACATAAGCAAGCTGATAAGAGCATGTTTTTGTATAGGCTTATTAATTAAAAATTACAAATAGCTTTTTTTCTTTGGCGTAACATGCAACAGCAAATCACAATAAAACCAGGAACATGCATGCAAGGAAGTAAATAGGCACAATTTGGATTTTATATTCACTTGAAATGAATGCTAATGCCTAGCTATGCATATTCAGGCCACTGTATAGTCTTTCTGTGAAGATCTATGGGCCTCTAACCTGTAGTAAAAGCATTTTTTATAATCAGGATAAAAAAGATAAGCATGTTACAAGGCTGCAGAAGAGTGTGTGTGTGAGAGAGAGAGAGCACACAAGGGAAAGTCCCTTTTAATACCCTGCAAACCTCAACACAAGGTATGTTGAGAAACAACCCAGGGTGTGAGGGGGGGTCATGTGACTTCTCGGAATGAGGATACTTAAGTTGAGACGCATGCAGCAGCCGCTTTAACTGTGTTTGCACATACACTCATACTAGTATAAAAACATACACTTCTGTAAACTGAGTTTACTTATAGCCATGCAAACAACTCATCAGCTGTGGTCTTGCTTGACTGATAATAGGCAACACCTATCATAAAAACACTTTTGCCATGCGCACACACACAAACACTGCATGCTTTTTCTCATGTGCATTTCAAATGTCAGTGCCAGTGTTGGTCATGACAGACATGTGGGAGGACAATCATGTTATACAAAAGAAAGGAGTGGAAATGGAGACATTGTGATAAAAGTCATTCTGTCATATACAATTTCTAGTGGTAGTAATAATGATAGCTGTAGTAACACTTTCCTTGGTACCGTAGCAGTCAGCTGTGCGTCTACATGGCGTTATAATATTGCATCATTCACTGTATTTACTCGCTAATGTTGACTTTGGAAACACCAAAACAGTAATTTTCAAGCAATGCTGCAACAAAAGTTACTCAAAATTCCATCTAAGCTTCAAAGACATGCTAATGCACAGTTTACATTTCTGGGGAAATAAGAATTGAACACAGGATATAACACAAAAGTTAACCTCAACAATCTGACAGAAACAAGTTTCAGACCGTGGCTAAGACATGCGCGTAGCTTCTGGTAACTGCTGGCTGCCTGTGAATGTACAAGCGTTCATGTTTGTGTGTGTGAAAGAGAGCGTCTGTACGTCAAGTGAAACCTAAACATGAATTTGAGGTGATTTTTGAGGTCTGGCTAGACATGCAATGGCGGTAATTGATAATGCGGTTGGTGGAAGTACGGGTTAACACAACCAGAAAAGGAGAAGAACAGGATGTAAAAGCCTGGGAACAGTCCGACAGGTCTGCACACTCACTTTTTGTTGCTGACACATGAGAGAAAGATGAGGCGGGGGACACAGGTTGCATGTGTTGTGGTGGCCATGTGGTGAGCACACAAGTGGGCAGGCCAGTACTTCTAAAAGTGCTCAAATAACCACGAGCAGTTCAGTGGCATTGTCTGAGAACAACAGTGCCCTAGGAGTAATTTCCTCTTCTGCTCAAACCTTAGCTAAAGGTATCATGTGAAAGTTAAGAACACATTTGTGGAAATTACAGTTAACCAA
>NW_015626406.1:370453-377581 GCF_001515625.1 Sinocyclocheilus rhinocerous
TTTTGATGTATTACTGTCTTGAAAATCCATCTCAGGGTAAAAGCATAAAAATCATCTCGATATACTCTCACGCACAGCATATCTGAAATCCTTACACAATTCTACTCATTTCTGAGAAACATATTAGGTATCAACATAAAAGCGTTTCATACTCAGATTCATGGAACAACCAAATGCATCAGTGTAATAATGCAGTACATATTATCTGCCTTAGTGGATTCAGTTCTTCAATAAAGCAACATCAATCCTTTTATTAGTTAGTATATTAGTGATTACTTCAGATGTTTGTCACTTCATTTGTTTGTTCTGTTTGATTATTTTATTAAAAGTAAAAGATCACCTCCTAGTGGGGAAAAGAGGAACTATAGCTTGTGGCCTGAGGCTCACTTTGATGATGATGATATAATTGCACTAGTAATGAAGCATTTTATTGTACTATCAAATGCATTTAAAGTCAATTGAAATCAAAGTTAATCCATGTTCCTCCTGGTCTTTTTGTGAACAATTTCTAAAAAGATTAAAAAGAAAAAAGGTTTCTTTGTGGGCTTTTGAGAATGTTAATCAATTGCTTTTGCCACATAATAAAAAGCAGGCAAAAGCACGCACATCGATCTCAACTGGGTGGTCGACTAAGAAACAAGTGGAACAATTTTTTTAATGTAAAGTCGGCAACACCAAAGCTCCAAAAGTATCAAAAATGTATTTAAAAAAAACGTCGCATAGCGTGTGTGACGTTCCGAGCACGCAGGCTCTTCATCAGACTGGTCTTCATTCAGGACTGATGAAGAGCCTGCGTGCTCGAAACGTCACACACGCTATGCGACGTTTTTTTTAAATACATTTTTGATACTTTTGGAGCTTTGGTGTTGCCGACTTTACATTTAAAAAATTGCTAATATAGGAAGCTAATACTGCACACTACGTCAAGTAATCTATCATGTATGTGTTTTGTTGACGGAAGAAGATTGAAGGATAAAGAGAGGTCTGTGGTTTTTAATGATACCCGCTGAAGATTATGATCAGCTCAGATGTGCAAGCAGGTAAAGTTGGCTCTAGGCAAACACATGGAGGGGGTTGGTTTGACACTAGAGGGAGGATGTTCCAGTACGGCACAGTAGAAAAAAAAAAAAGTACAGCGAGAATGAAGACAGAAATTCCTCTGGTGTCACAATGCCTTTGGCCCTCCCTTCCTACGAAAACATCGCTCCTATTTCCCTGAATCCTGTCTGACTCACCAAGCATCACACACTTGCTGGAGTGTGTATCTGCTAGAACACATGTTACCACACACATCAAATTTGATGGGTTTTTACTTTGTCCTCAGATCAATTGTATCACTACAAATCTAACTTAGGAATGGCAACATCCTCTTTAGGCAAGCCCTAAAACAGGAAATTGTATAAGAAAGGACATCACATTACATTGAGAAGAGAAATTCTAGCGTAATAGTGCCTTTCTCATTTTACAATTCCAGTGAACCTGCAATAACTGACCAATAAACAACCAATAAAAGTTTAAAGAGAAACTGTATGTGCTTGGAAGAGCATAAAGGGAGAAAAGGAGGGAGTAGAGAAACACAGAAAGGGAAAGGAGGAGCCGGAAATGATTGAGCAAAGGGAGCGATGAAGGGAAGACATGGATCAGAGAGGGAAAATCCCTTTCCTCTCCCCTGCAGTGTCCTCAGATTCACATTCCTGTGTGTAAACACAGGGAAAAAAAAGAATGAATAAAAAGGGGAATGTTGGATGAATAAGGAAAGTGACTGAGGGGAAGACTCATGACACAGATGCATGAGCCAAAAACACACTGTAGTGAACTGAAACTAAAGCCTGCATGATTTGGCACAGATGACTGGGCTGAAGCAAAAACTCAAGGACGAGAAAAGACAGGAAAAATAAAAAGTGCACTCAATGCATGCAACAAAAACATGAATGAGTAGTTGTTTTATACATTTATCTCACACTTATGTCACACAATGCATGTGAAGAAGATTTAAAGAGGACATTTAATGCAAAATAAAGTGTATTTTGTACTATCTATGAAGAATTGCTTGGGTCATGAAAAGTGGGTCTTGCATGCCAGAATGGAACCAGATCTAAATAAGTTTTGCTGAATCCAGTTTAAACCAGCATAAGATGGTTTGCTGGTCTAATCTGGTTTAAGTCTGGCCTGAACAAGCTAGTGCTCAGCTGGTTTTAGGTTTATCAGCCATCTGGTTCCCCAGTCTGACCATCTGAAAAATAACCAAAACCCCTCTAAAACTAGCCAATGGATTAGACTGAGAGCCAAGCCAAGATCAGACAATCAGTTTAGGCAGGTTTTAGTTGTTTAACAAGTAAGTAATTGGTTAACATTAGATCTAAAATGCGAGTTTCATAAAATAATCCTAAATACCTGAAAGATCCAGCTTAAACCGGTCTAAGAAGGCTTTCTGGTCTTAGCAAGTTTAAACTGTTCTCCTAGACTTGCCAAGCTGGTCTTCAACTGGTTTTAGGCTGGTCAGCTGTCTAGTTCCTGCAGCCTGACCATCTGACAAGTGCCCAAAACCCCTCTAAAACTGGCCAATGTATCATTCTGACCAAGCTGGGAGACCAGCTAAGACCAGCAAGCCAATTTATGCTGGTTTTAGTTGTTTTTCTCTAACAAGATAGCTATTTGGCTATTGATTAACATTCACATTAAGTGACATAAGCAAGCTGATAAGAGCATGTTTTTGTATAGGCTTATTAATTAAAAATTACAAATAGCTTTTTTTCTTTGGCGTAACATGCAACAGCAAATCACAATAAAACCAGGAACATGCATGCAAGGAAGTAAATAGGCACAATTTGGATTTTATATTCACTTGAAATGAATGCTAATGCCTAGCTATGCATATTCAGGCCACTGTATAGTCTTTCTGTGAAGATCTATGGGCCTCTAACCTGTAGTAAAAGCATTTTTTATAATCAGGATAAAAAAGATAAGCATGTTACAAGGCTGCAGAAGAGTGTGTGTGTGAGAGAGAGAGAGCACACAAGGGAAAGTCCCTTTTAATACCCTGCAAACCTCAACACAAGGTATGTTGAGAAACAACCCAGGGTGTGAGGGGGGGTCATGTGACTTCTCGGAATGAGGATACTTAAGTTGAGACGCATGCAGCAGCCGCTTTAACTGTGTTTGCACATACACTCATACTAGTATAAAAACATACACTTCTGTAAACTGAGTTTACTTATAGCCATGCAAACAACTCATCAGCTGTGGTCTTGCTTGACTGATAATAGGCAACACCTATCATAAAAACACTTTTGCCATGCGCACACACACAAACACTGCATGCTTTTTCTCATGTGCATTTCAAATGTCAGTGCCAGTGTTGGTCATGACAGACATGTGGGAGGACAATCATGTTATACAAAAGAAAGGAGTGGAAATGGAGACATTGTGATAAAAGTCATTCTGTCATATACAATTTCTAGTGGTAGTAATAATGATAGCTGTAGTAACACTTTCCTTGGTACCGTAGCAGTCAGCTGTGCGTCTACATGGCGTTATAATATTGCATCATTCACTGTATTTACTCGCTAATGTTGACTTTGGAAACACCAAAACAGTAATTTTCAAGCAATGCTGCAACAAAAGTTACTCAAAATTCCATCTAAGCTTCAAAGACATGCTAATGCACAGTTTACATTTCTGGGGAAATAAGAATTGAACACAGGATATAACACAAAAGTTAACCTCAACAATCTGACAGAAACAAGTTTCAGACCGTGGCTAAGACATGCGCGTAGCTTCTGGTAACTGCTGGCTGCCTGTGAATGTACAAGCGTTCATGTTTGTGTGTGTGAAAGAGAGCGTCTGTACGTCAAGTGAAACCTAAACATGAATTTGAGGTGATTTTTGAGGTCTGACTAGACATGCAATGGCGGTAATTGATAATGCGGTTGGTGGAAGTACGGGTTAACACAACCAGAAAAGGAGAAGAACAGGATGTAAAAGCCTGGGAACAGTCCGACAGGTCTGCACACTCACTTTTTGTTGCTGACACATGAGAGAAAGATGAGGCGGGGGACACAGGTTGCATGTGTTGTGGTGGCCATGTGGTGAGCACACAAGTGGGCAGGCCAGTACTTCTAAAAGTGCTCAAATAACCACGAGCAGTTCAGTGGCATTGTCTGAGAACAACAGTGCCCTAGGAGTAATTTCCTCTTCTGCTCAAACCTTAGCTAAAGGTATCATGTGAAAGTTAAGAACACATTTGTGGAAATTACAGTTAACCAACATATGCCCCACAGGGACAAGAATTCAGGTTTAACTAGCCTGGTGTTCTTGGTGCATTAAATCCCCTAATCCAGCAATCACCAACATTAATTCTCTTCTGTCCCGCTACATCCTGCTGCAATGTGACCAATGGCTAAGCAAATAGAGCATTTTGGTTAAATATATATTAAGCATTTCAATTATTTAAATTATTAGTAATAATATTAGTATTAATTGTAATAATACTACTAATAATATATTAATTTGACTTATTTAAATCATCCTGCGGCCCCCTTGCATGTTTGCGGAGGCCCCCTAGTGGGTCCCGGCTCCCTGGATGAGATCAACTGATGAATAAATGCTGCAAAAGTATTGTTCATTGCTAGTTCATGATACCTAACAGAGTTTGCTTGTTTGTTTGTGTGTGTGTGTGTACCTGTCTTAGGTTATTGAAAATGTCCAGGTCTTTGTGTGCTCGTCGATATATTTCAATAAGCCAGCTGACCAATTGGCAGTTCTCTTTGACCACAGCAATGTGAAGAGGCCTGCAGATGCAAACAGACAAATAAACCCATGCATTATTCACCTAAAAACAACAGCATGCACACTGGTGTAAATACATTAACATTAAACCACACAAACAAAACTAGCAACATTACGGTGATGCATTTTTAAAAATAATACAGGGATTATCTTCTTTTTAATGGCCTGCACAAGTCAACCAAGTTCAAAAGGATGAATGAATAACCCTTCACTTGACAATCATGTGTATGACTCATCTTGTACACAGTGGCTCTAAATGCAAGCAATGCCGGTGAGTACAGGGAAATGCTTATCTCCCTATCATTTCACAGAAAGCCTCTCTGAGGTGAGAGTGTAGAAGTCAAAGTTTGGGAACAGGAAGAAAACATTGTGTGAGAAAGAGAGCGAGACTCTTCATGAAATGTTTTAAATTATGTTTTTTTTTTTCTAAATCTGCTTCCAGTAACAGCTACTTTGGTTTGAAGTCACTTCCTGCCCTCAGGGACAATGGCACCGTTCTTTCTGTTTTGAATACTAATTATCATTATATTTACAGTTGCATTAGGGGCTTTCTATGCTTTTCAGAATCCTCTAGCAGAACTTCCCATGAAACTCTGGGAAAATTACAAAGAAGAACCTTGCACTGACTTGAAACACAAGCACAACCTATTTTTGCAACCTATTATAAGAGTCCAACATGCTCTATTTGCTTAGCTATTGATCAGTGTAACATTCAAAACAATATTGACAAAAGGTCAAGGTCATTTGTGAACATGCAGAAGTCAACTTTATAGAAAGTAATATAATTTTAAAACACTTTTTAGCAGGACTAACAATCAATCAAGGACTGCTATCAATGCAGATATCAGTGTAGAATGTTCATATCTTGCATTACGAACCACAAAACAGTTATTGGGAATGTGGCAAGAATGTTAATGGGCCTGATGGGAAATCATACTGCAACAGCAGGAAAAATGAAAGGCGGATAGAGAAAAAGGGAACAGAGAAGAACAGGGAGTCATTGTTTATATTGTCTTTTGACTCGTATTGTGTCATTGTGGGATGAAACAAGCCGGAACACAGACAGTGGGAGAGCAAATGATTTGAATTATGGTGCTGATTCATATTCCTAGTGATATAAATGCAAATAATGTCCTAAAAAGGGACATTGCGATTGCTTCATGTGGGTTATTCCATTGTGGCAAGATTTTGCAAATAAAACAGAGAGAACCTGACATGTGAAAAAATACACCATGCCACCTGACTTCCTGAAATACAACTTTCTGTTTGGAACAACGGTCACCAGAAAATCACATTCCTTTATAAAGCATTAAACCAAAAGAGGAAGAGAAGAGCCATTTAGTCAAAATGAATGCAAGCTGGCCTGGCTCAGGCTATGACCTGCCTCAGTGAACTGCCAAATCACAGCTTCTCTGTTCCTTGGTTTTGATAAGAAAGCAGAAGAGTTTATTAGTAGCTTAATTCTTTCTTTGTCTCCTTTCCTGTAAGTGAGTTCAGCGTCACTGTACTTAAGGAAATCGCATGCTTTTTTTTCAGTTCTGCCGTCAGGGCCATGGGTTCAGCCCTTCTGAAAAGACGTTGCTGTGTCTTTATTAGGTCTGAGGACTGTATTTTTACACAGAGCATGTGAGATTGACCTGCATTACAGTGCAAAGGCCACATTAAAGACATAGAACATTCTCTCTTTGTGAAAAAAACCCCTAAAATCAGAGCTGCACACAATTAACAAATCTCTGCCTATTGCAGTTTCAGTAAGTGCTGTAATATGTGCAGGGGCCTATACTGCCAAAAATAGGTATGATTTTTTGATTTTATTAATTTTTTTAGTATTTCAATATTTTAAGCGTTTCAGTAAGTGCTGTATACATGCAGGGGCCTTTAGGGTCGGCAGTAAAAGAAAAGTCAGAAATTGCAATTGCCTTTTCAGTTGAGATCATTGAATAAAGTTGTTATTTTTGTTTTCTTCGCACACATAAAGTAAAGTATTCTCATAGCTTGTCACATGGACTATTTTCACAATGTCCTTACTACCTTTCTGGGCCATAAAATGTTTCAGTTGCATTGCTGTCTATGCAGGGTCAGAAAGCTCTCGGATTTCATCAAAAATATCTTAATTTGTGTTCCGAAAATGAACAATGGTCTTATGGGTTTAGAACAACATGAGGGCGAGTAATTACTGACAGAATTTTCATTTTGGGGTGAACTATCCCTTTAAATTTGAATAAAACAGCTCTCAGATGAGACAAAATGTAGGACAGTACTTAATTTCATCCATCAGAAGTTGATTGGATCATTGCTGTTTGCTTAATTACTACCATCTCAAGTGATTGACAGGTTGTT